>NW_022991851.1:0-30231 GCF_902827175.1 Gymnodraco acuticeps
GAACCTGTGATGTTGCCCTCTGTGTCGTATTGACAGAAACCGCTTTGAAGCGTGGCACAGATAAAGACAGAAACAACTGATTTTTGTATATAATGTGTATATATATATATATTTGTATTATATTTATAATAACACTTTTGCCTTATCAGAATGAAATCCCATGCTACCTCAATCAAACTTTCACATTATCATAGTGACATCCCATGTATATATTTCCAGCTTTGAAATGGTTTCGTTGTGTATGTTTGTGTTACCTGAAAAATAATATCATTTTCAAAATCTGTTTTTACGTTTTTTTGTTGTGATTTTGGGTCCAAAATGTTCATATAGTAGAAGATCACTGCTCTAAACAAAGTCAAAAATCCTACATCCAAACGAAATAAATATAATTAATTATGATGAATACGTTAAGTCTTGTTCATTGTTTTTCACTTTTATTAAATGTTTGATATTTCCGGTGGAAATGGTGGACTATCGGATATTCAAAATGCAGCATATTTTCACTCTTACACACATATATTCTCCTTTTACATACATACATTTTCACTCTACACACATATATTCTCCTTTTACATACATACATCTTCACTCTACACACATATATTCTCCTTTTACATACATACATTTTCACTCTACACACATATATTCTCCTTTTACATACATCTTCACTCTACACACATATATTCTCCTTTTACATACATACATTTTCACTCTCACACACGTATATATACTCACACATTCATAAATGTTGCTCTCATATTATCATATTTCAATGCACACATTCATATATTGTCACTCACACATTCATGCATGTTGTTCTCATATTCATATAATGTAATGCTCATATTTATACATTTTGCTCTCATGCGAAATCTACTAAAACAAAGTATGTCATGGTAGTGGTCAGCTGTTAAACACAAAAGTGTATCTTAAGGGCTGTAAATATAATAAGCCTGTTGTCAATTTTAGACACAGGCTTATTATATTTACAGCCCTTAATAACATTCATTTTCTGGACTCAATGTGTGTCTTGGCCGTTTTCTTTGTTCCAAGCAAACGAGTGCTTTTTGTTTTGAAATCACTTCCGTGAGTTTCGCGGGCCTGCCCCCTCGCTCCACTGACCATTAGACCATTTAGTAAGGTAACAAGCAAAGGGCAGAAACGCCTCTCAGACGCTCTTCCGTTACTTTAATAAAGAAAAACAAATGGTCCGTAGATACACGGACTCATATAGCCTATGTATGTATACTGTAAGGAGAATGTATGTGCGTGAGAGGACCAGTATGAATTACGGGATAGAAATATGCAAACACAAACCTACAGACTGGGGGATGGGAGATCACAGGAGTGGGGGGGGGGGGGGGGGGGAAGAGCTGTGGAATGTGACCCTTGGGAGAATTCCTCCACACATTCCGATGGCCAATTCGTTTTAAACAAAGAGTTCGCAACACAGGACAGCATGGGCAACATGGGGGGTGGGGGCTGGTGAACGGTCTGGTCAATGTTTGTAAACACAATCCCCAGGATGTGTCCTAATCAGGAGCCGGGTAAATGAGAGACTGAGGAGCCCCCGAAAAACAGATCCCGAAATAGCTCGTCCTCGTTTCCGCAGCAGATAGGCCGACAGTATGGTGTCTGTGTTATGTCAGTCATTTTAAATAAAACGTTGAAAACTGAACTTGAAAATGGTTTCCTCTTTTTATTTTATGTATCATTTTCGGGACGGGGAGACGTGTGTGATTAAAAATGAATTTGCAGAAATGTAAAGTGATCTAACTAAGTTCTATTCATATTCTTGACGGGAAGAGCAGTGTAAATGGGTGGCCATATGCATTTGAAAAGCAATATAAATCACACAGTTATTATACAATAGGCTATAAAAGCACCATCGATAACCATTACCTTTATCCAATTCAAACTTTGGATGGGAAAAAATGAAGGTGTACATGGTTGGGCTATACTGTAGGCCCAGGAGCGCCGGGTGCTGTAGGCTAGGGAAGGCTAAGCCTTCCCAAATATTTGTGTAACTGCATCTTGGTAAAATAAAAATATAATGTCTTTGACATTAGCGCTGCTATGCAGCCACCTGTGCCCTGTACCACGAAGCCAGTTCAACATACCCTGGATATGCTTGAGTTATCTTAACTAACCTTAACAAACGAGATCTCGCTAAACGGTCCTACGGCGCTGGTCATCAACTCGGTAAATCAAGCCAGGGTTTCTCTCTCCAGCTGAGAGCGCGTTCACGTGAAAGGGGCGGGGTTAGCTACATTTGACCAATCACAAACAGGGACAAGTGTACTGACAGCGCAACATCATACTTCATTAATGAAAAGTAAACTAATATTAGACAAATATGAACTTTAAACATCCATGATGACTTAAACATATAATCCAGGATACAAGCCACATAGTTGCACCTGCAAGGAGAATACAGAACAACTCGTTAAAAAATAAACTACCGAGTGTTTGAAAGCGTACAACAGTTTTATGATACTGCCCCATCTAAAACACGAGGGGATCTGACTTTATTACATTTGAGTTGAGTGTTTCGTCAACTTAATGTGTTGCTTAAAATAATACGTCTGCATACAGTAGGACAATGTAACTAAGTGTTGCACGGCCAGATACGGCTCGAGAAGCTGACTCAGATAAGGAAATATTGTGATATCGATGTGAGATCGATGATCTGATTGATGATGTGATGTCAGTGTGATATGAATGATAAGTGCGACACGTCGGCGTCTTCTCTGCATACGGCAGTTTAAACTGTATTTCCTTTATCCTGTAATATGACTTGATAGATTTAAACTCCGCACACTGAGCTCTGATCGGTCAGCAGACGGTGCTTTCACTGAGTTGATCTCTTTTCTATAGACGCCGGAGGCGGGCAGCGTAAGATGAAAACAAAAGTTATTTAGCCTTCCCAAACCTGCGCCTCACGCGCCGCCTATGTTAGGCCTACTGTATACATACAAAGGCCATTCAAGCTAGAGTTCTTCTGGAAATGTTCACATCAGGCACCTTCAAGTTAAACAATACTAAACAATTAACACAGTAGGCCTAAATTATGTGGATTAAACCACATTTATTTCGTTAAAAATAAACGAAATATGATTTTGTATGAATGATTAAATGGAGGGTGAATTGCCCTAATGTGGGACATTTTTGCATTTCAGACTTCGGGAATATATTGCGATATGAAGCCGATACAATAAATCTAAATCCATTAGGCTACCATTCCGAAACCCCCAGTAATATTAGACACTAATAATACAGTCAACTATTAACACTGTACATATTATTGTTTGCCCGTGGGTTAGGATGATCGGTAGTGAGACCCGTGCTGCATTTTCCTCCGGTCGGATGTGATATAAAAACAAAGCGATTATTTTTGTTGTTGTAAACTCACGTGGAATAAATGTAGTGCATTCATTTCAACTCGCGAACATATGATACATTAAATGATCGTGAGGATGATGATTGAAAATCGTTTGTTTTAGCCTCGATGCATTTCCTGATCTAAAAACATAGCGATGGTTTTGTACTTACGCCAACGTGAATTAAACATTATTTTGTTAAATAAAAACATGGGGATGTTTAGTAAATGATTACATGTCTCTTATTTAGCACAGAATATGATCCTATCCGTGACATATGGATCTTAACAAATATCCGCTATATCAGATACCTGTAGATCAGCTGTTTATTTCACATGAGTTCCAGTGTGGCAGCTTTTTAATCACGGCTCCCCCTGGTGGATCCATGATCCATTGCAGCTGGTTTCATTATAATTAAATGTATTTATCAAGGAGGCGTTTCAAGTCCTGTGGGGGGGTTTTCCTTTTCAGCAGGGGCCCACCCCGTGCCGATCACGGACCCGCACGGGTAGGCGTCTGAAATGGAGCGCTCCATCTGTACGTGGAAAAACTTTGAGGTACGAGGAAACACTTTGAGGTACGAGGAAACACTTTGAGGTACGAGGAAACACTTTGAGGTACGAGGAAGACAAGGAAACACTTTGAGGTACGTGGAAACACTTTGAGGTACGTGGAAACACTTTGAGGTACGAGGAAACACTTTGAGGTACGAGGAAACACTTTGAGGTACGAGGAAGACAAGGAAACACTTTGAGGTACGAGGAAACACTTTGAGGTACGAGGAAGACAAGGAAACACTTTGAGGTACGTGGAAACACTTTGAGGTACGAGGAAACACTTTGAGGTACGAGGAAGACGAGAAAAAACTTTGAGGTACGAGGAAACACTTTGAGGTACGAGGAAGACGAGGAAACACTTTGAGGTACGAGGAAACACTTTGAGGTACGAGGAAGACGAGGAAACACTTTGAGGTACGAGGAAGACGAGGAAACACTTTGAGGTACGAGGAAACACTTTGAGGTACGAGGAAACACTTTGAGGTACGAGGAAACATTTTGAGGTACGTGGAAGACGAGGAAACACTTTGAGGTACGTGGAAGACGAGGAAACACTTTGAGGTACGAGGAAACATTTTGAGGTACGTGGAAGACGAGGAAACACTTTGAGGTACGTGGAAGACGAGGAAACACTTTGAGGTACGTGGAAACACTTTGAGGTACGTGGAAACACTTTGAGGTACGAGGAAACACTTTGAGGTACGAGGAAACATTTTGAGGTACGTGGAAGACGAGGAAACACTTTGAGGTACGTGGAAGACGAGGAAACACTTTGAGGTACGTGGAAACACTTTGAGGTACGTGGAAACACTTTGAGGTACGAGGAAACACTTTGAGGTACGAGGAAACACTTTGAGGTACGTGGAAAACTATATTAAAGGTGGGAGTATATACAGGTAACTTAAAGAGGTTTCTTAAAGGTCCCCTATTACACTCTTTATCATCAATATATCACAGGTCTCAGATATACACAGAGCCTGTCTCTGATTGGCTGAAACACCAAACAGATCATTGCAGCATTACCCATAATCCCCTCTGTTTCAGCCCTGTTTCCAAAGTGCTGATTCTCTGTCTGTTACTTTAGATGAAAACAAGGAGCCCCTCCCCACGCCCCTCTGAGAGAGATTTGGTTACAAAGAACTCAATGGAGCTCTAGGAGGAGATTCAGGTGATAAGGGGGGGGGGGGGGTTACCTTGTTGCTGATTGGCTAATGGTTACACAAGACGAAACATCGTTATGACATCATAAAGTGGCCAAAATCTGATCAGCTCATTTTCAGACAGGTTTTATGAAGATTGGTCAGGACAAAAAGAGAGGGGGTCTTTGTTCCTTAAAGAGTCTCTGAACACAGAGGAGACACATGTTTATGTAGAAAAACATGAAGAAGAGGATTTAGCAGAATAGGTGGCCTTTAAGTGTGTATCCATTAAAACCACATATTTTATAAAATGCTGCTTTCTATTATATCAGCTACAACGGCCCTGTCTTCATAATTGAACTTTTTGATGTTTGGGGACAAAATCATGCTGTTTTTCAGTTTCCTGCAAACACAACAACAACACACTATATATGGGTAACAGGTTTCTTAATGGAAAAGGTTGGTACCAGTGATATAGATGCATTGCTATTAAGCTCTGTGTGGTCACCTTAATAACAGTGTGTGTGTGTGTGTGTGTGTGTGTGTGTGTGTGTGTGTGTGTGTGTGTGTGTGTGTGTGTGTGTGTGTGTTGTCATCCTGCAGGTGTTTTACTGGTCTCACCTGTCCTATGTGTGGGTGTGGTCTCTGCTCATGGTGCACTGTTCGAACTTCTGGAAGTGGTTCATGGTTCCAGGTTTGATTTTCCTGCTGGAGAAGATCGTGGGGATGGCCGTCTCTCGGATGGGAGGCCTTTACATCGTGGAGGTCAACATGCTGCCCTCCAAGGTAATGAAGAGTTCCTCCTGATGGAGAGTTCAGGGCGTTGAGTTCGCACCTGTTGCCCTAGATACAGAGGTGGGAAGTAGTGGAGTACAAATACTTTGTTACTGTACTTAAGTAAATTTGTCTGGTATCAGTACTTTACTCACTACTTCTCTCATTTCCCAAACAGCTGGTTCCTTTAGTCTGAATGTGTGTTTGGTGCGTGATCATTATTCTTTAGAGTCATTGCGTGCCTATTGATTTGAACACGATCCGTGTATCCATCATTTCCTGGTCTTCTCTAAAGAAGAGGGACCAATGGAAACGTTGTCATGTTGCCGTTGTTCAGCATGGAAACATTCATTAGCTAACAATGACATTATTGTTCTATATATACAGTGGGGCAAAAAAGTATTTAGTCAGCCACCAATTGTGCAAGTTCTCCCACTTAAAAAGATGAGAGGCCTGTAATGTTCATCCTAGGTACACTTCAACTATGAGAGACAGGATGGGGGGAAAGAATCCAGGAAATCACATTGTAGGATTTGTAATGAATTCATTGGTAAATTCCTCGGTAAAATAAGTATTTGGTCACCTACAAACAAACAAGATCTCTGGCTCTCACAGACCTGTAACTTCTTCTTTAAGAGCCTCCTCTGTCCTCCACTCGTTAACTGTATTAATGGCACCTGTTTGAACTCGTTATCAGTATAAAAGACACCTGTCCACAACCTCAAACAGTCACACTCCAAACTCCACTATGGCCAAGACCAAAGAGCTGTCAAAGGACACCAGAAACTAAATGGTAGACCTGCACCAGGCTGGGAAGACTGAATCTGCAATAGGTAAGCAGCTTGGTGTGAAGAAATCAACTGTGGGAGCAATTATTAGAAAATGGAAGACATACAAGACCACTGATAATCTCCCTCGATCTGGGGCTCCACGCAAGATCTCACCCCGTGGGGTCAGAATGATCACAAGAACGGTGAGCAAAGATCCCAGAACCACACGGGGGGACCGAGTCAATGACCTGCAGAGAGCTGGGACCAAAGTAACAAAGGCTACCATCAGTAACACACTACGCCGCCAGGGACTCAAATCCTGCAGTGCCAGACGTGTCCCCCTGCTTAAGCCAGTACATGTCCAGGCCCGTCTGAAGTCTGCTAGAGAGCATTTAGATGATCCAGAAGAGGATTGGGAGAATGTCATATGGTCAGATGAAACCAAAATAGAACTTTTTGGTAAAAACTCAACTAGACGTGTTTGGAGGAGAAAGAATGCTGAGTTGCATCCAAAGAACACCTACTGTGAAACATGGGGGTGGAAACATCATGCTTTGGGGCTGTGTTTCTGCAAAGGGACCAGGACCACTGATCCGTGTAAAGGAAAGAATGAATGGGGCCATGTATCGTGAGATTTTGAGTGACAACCTCCTTCCATCAGCAAGGGCATTGAAGATGAAACGTGGCTGGGTCTTTCAGCATGACAATGATCCCAAACACACCGCCCGGGCAACGAAGGAGTGGCTTCGTAAGAAGCATTTCAAGGTCCTGGAGTGGCCTAGCCAGTCTCCAGATCTCAACCCCATAGAAAATCTTTGGAGGGAGTTGAAAGTCCGTGTTGCCCAGCGACAGCCCCAAAACATCACTGCTCTAGAGGAGATCTGCATGGAGGAACGGGCCAACAAACCAGCAACAGTGTGTGAACACCCTGTGAAGACTTACAGGAAACCTTTGACCTCTGTCATTGCCAACAAAGGGTATAGAACAAAGTATTGAGATGAACTTTTGTTATTGACCAAATACTTATTTTCCACCATCATTTGCAAATAAATTCTTTAAAAATCCTACAATGTGATTTCCTGGATTCTTTCCCCCCATCCTGTCTCTCATAGTTGAAGTGTACCTAGGATGAAAATTACAGGTCTCTCATCTGTTTAAGTGGGAGAACTTGCACAATTGGTGGCTGACTAAATACTTTTTTGCCCCACTGTATATATAAAGGGAGGTCAGGTACTCTTTCAAACAGCTGCTAGTTACACTCTAAAAACAAATGCCTTGGCTCAACAAATAAAATCAACGCAACAGTTTGCATCGATGTTTATTGAGTTAAGACAACTTCTAATGAAATTGTCTTAAAGCAACAAAGTTATTTGAGTTAGGGTTAGTGCTGGTCTTACCCGCTTTCAGCGGAGAGGAGATGGACACTGAAAAGGCAGAAAAGAAGGGTGATAGGAAAGAGAAAGGGGCCCAGAAGAGCAAGAGAAGTATCCGTGCTCCCACTGACAGTGAAGACAGTGAGCAAGAGAAAGAGAAAGGTGGAGAAATAGAGGAGGAACAAAAGAATGAGGAAGGAAGGAAGCTACATCTATGAAGGAACATAAGAAGAGAAGGAAGAGGGCAGCTGAAGGTACACAGATTAATATGCCAAATGTCAAACCTGAAATGTGAACTTTCACATTGAGTTTACTTGAGTAAAGAAGTTTAGTAAGTACTTTTACCAGAGTATTTTTAAACACGAGTATCTGTACTTCTACTCGAGTAAAGGCTGTGTGTACTTTTGCCATCTCTGCCTAAGATATCAGATGTTTTGTATAAAATGTGTTTGGGTTACTGTATGTGTGTGCAGGTGACTCACCTGGTGATCAAACGTCCTCAGTTCTTCCACTTCAAACCAGGAGATTACGTCTACATTAACATCCCCGCCATCGCCAAGTACGAGTGGCACCCCTTCACCATCAGCAGCCCCCCCGAGCAGTCAGGTACACACACACACACACAATTAGCTTTTCACACATAAGGAATTTATCACATAAAATAGCTTAGCGGTGGTGACGTGGAATCATGTGACCGTGCTGTAGTTCCTTTATAGTCCGACATTAGCCCCCTTTAGCTTAGCGGTGGTGACGTGAAGTCATGTGACCGTGCTGTAGTTCCTTTATAGCCCAACATTAGCCACCTTTAGCTTAGCGGTGGTGACGTGAAGTCATGTGACCGTGCTGTAGTTCCTTTATAGCCCAACATTAGCCCCCTTTAGCTTAGCGGTGGTGACGTGAAGTCATGTGACCGTGCTGTAGTTCCTTTATAGCCCAACATTAGCCTCATTTAGCTTAGCGGTGGTGACGTGAAGTCATGTGACCGTGCTGTAGTTCCTTTATAGCCCAACATTAGCCACCTTTAGCTTAGCGGTGGTGACGTGAAGTCATGTGACCGTGCTGTAGTTCCTTTATAGCCCAACATTAGCCCCCTTTAGCTTAGCGGTGGAGACGTGAAGTCATGTGACCGTGCTGTAGTTCCTTTATAGCCCAACATTAGCCTCCTTTAGCTTAGCGGTGGTGACGTGAAGTCATGTGACCGTGCTGTAGTTCCTTTATAGCCCAACATTAGCCACTTTTAGCTTAGCGGTGGTGACGTGAAGTCATGTGACCGTGCTGTAGTTCCTTTATAGCCCAATATTAGCCTCCTTTAGCTTAGCGGTGGTAATCTATCTTGCTAACCTTTTCTACTCCTCGTAGTCCCATGGAACCGTCCCCTCTGCTTTCAAAACTGCTGCCGTTACTCCAATCCTCAAGAAACCCGGTCTTGATCCCTCCTCCCTCACTAATTACCGCCCCATCTCCAACCTACCATTCCTCTCAAAAACTCTTGAACGCATTGTAGACAAACAAATTCACTGCCATCTCCAAACCAACCAGCTTTACGAACCCCTTCAGTCTGGATTTCGTCCTCACCACAGTACAGAAACTGCACTCGTCAAAGTCCTCAATTACCTCCTCACCTCTGCTGACACTGGTTCCCTCAATATTCTCATCCTCCTCGACCTGAGTGCAGCCTTTGATACCGTGAGCCACAACATCCTGCTCACCCGACTCAGGGACATTGGTATTGAAGGTATTGCACTCAGATGGCTCCAGTCCTACCTCACTGAACGATCCCACTTCATCTCCCTCCCCAACCACTCCTCTGCCACAGCTTCAGTCACCCAAGGCGTTCCTCAAGGATCAGTACTTGGTCCCCTCCTCTTCATCATTTACATCCTCCCCCTCGGTCAGATACTCCGCCACTTCAACCTGGACTTCCACTGCTATGCTGATGACACTCAGATCTATCTCAGCACCAAACCCCTCCATAACCCCCCCCTTACCCACATCGATTCCTGTCTGACAGCTATTACAACTTGGATGCAACATAACCTCCTCATACTGAACAGCAACAAAACAGAACTCCTCCTAATCGGCTCCAAATCCACCCTCAGCAAGGTCACTAACATAACTCTCACCATCGATGGCACCATTGTTTCCCCTCCAATCAGGCACGCCACCTTGGCGTAATCTTTGACCCCACCCTCTCCCTCGAACCTCACATCCGCCAAACAGTCAAAACCTCATTTTTCCTCCTCCGCAATATTGCAAAAATCCTACCCTCTCTCACCCGCCCCGCAGCCGAACAACTAATCCATGCCTTCATTTCCTCCCGCCTCGACTACTGCAACTAACTTCTTTACGGCATCAGCACTACATCCCTCAACAGACTCCAACGGGTTCAACATGCAGCTGCACGTCTCCTCACGCATACCACATCATGGCGTCACATCACCCCAGTCCTCAAAGACCTCCACTGGCTTCCTGTCTCCCATCGCATCAACTACAAAATTCTGGTCCTCACCTACAAAGCACTCCACCATCTGCCCCCCCCCCCCTTCTCTCACAAACCTTCTCACTCCTTATCAACCCCCACGGTCCCTCAGATCCACCGCAGCCGGACTCCTATCCACTCCCACATCCAAACTCTGCAGCTTTGGGGACAGAGCCTTCTCAGTGGCAGCTCCTAGGCTCTAGAATCCCCTCCCCCAAGATCTCTGTGACTCTTGAGTCCCTCACAGTCTTTCAGTCCCGCCTCAAAACACATCTTTTCAACTCTGTCTACCCATAAGCCCCCCCCTCTCTCAATCAACTTCCTCTTGACTGCCTTTTTATTTTTTACTTACTTGTTTGCCTGTCCTTGTTTGTCTCCCCTCCCTCATACTGTAAAGCGTCTTTGAGTTGTGAAAAGCGCTATATAAATAAAATCCATTATTATTATTATGTGACCGTGCTGTAGTTCCTTTATAGCCCAACATCATCGACTCCACTTTGAGCGATAGAATTACTAACAAAGCACTTATATACTAATAAAGGACTGGCTTATCTAAAGCCAGTTGAGTAGCACTTGAAATGTTTGGCTCTATGAAACCTGATGTACTTTATGATTCTGTTTTCTCCAAGGTTATGTCTTCCTGGTCGAATGTACTTATTGTAAGTCGCTTTGGATAAAAGCGTCAGCTAAATGCAATGTAATGTAATGTAATGTGACCGTGCTGTAGTTCCTTTATAGCCCAACATTAGCCTCCTTTAGCTTAGCGGTGGTGACGTGAAGTCATGTGACCGTGCTGTAGTTCCTTTATAGGCCAACATTAGCCTCCTTTAGCTTAGCGGTGGTGACGTGAAGTCATGTGACCGTGCTGTAGTTCCTTTATAGCCCAACATTAGTCTCCTTTAGCTTAGCGGTGGTGACGTGAAGTCATGTGACCGTGCCGTAGTTCCTTTATAGCCCAACATTAGCCTCCTTTAGCTTAGCGGTGGTGACGTGAAGCCATGTGACCGTGCCGTAGTTCCTTTATAGCCCAACATTAGCCTCCTTTAGCTTAGCGGTGGTGACGTGAAGCCATGTGACCGTGGCGTAGTTCCTTTATAGCCCAACATTAGCCTCCTTTAGCTTAGCGAAATCCCATTGGACTCACAGTGTGACTTTTGACCTGCAGACAGTCTGTGGCTTCACATCCGCTCCATGGGTCAATGGACCAACCGCCTGTACGAGTTCTTCAGAACCCAGGAGGAGCAGCTGGAGCCCAAGAGACTGAGCGCCAGTCTGAGGAGACGCAGGGGAGCGGAGGTACACACACACACACACACACACACACACACACACACACACACACACACACACACACACACTCACAGACGCACTCACTCACCCACACACACATTCTCTCTGAGCTGCCGTTTCTCCTCAGGAGTTCTTCAGCTCTACAGACTGTAACGGTGTAGCTTCTAATGAGGACGAGGCCATCGAGCTGAAGATGTACCGTCAGAGAGGATTTACCCCGCCCCTAGACCCCCAAGCCCCGCCCCCAGACCCTGCAGAGCCTCCTCCTGATAGGCTGGAGCCAGCGGAGAGAGGAGAGGCTCCTCCCCTCAGAGAGGTCAGTATTCCCATGATTCCCCGGGCCCTATAGAAATGTACTTTTAAAGCCCTCAATGGCCCCGCCCTACCTCTCTGAGCTGTCACACAGCTACACGCCCACTCGCACTCTCAGGTCAGCTGATCAGTTGCTCCTGAGGGTGCCAACAACAAAGTCTAAGCGCAGAGGGGACCGTGCTTTCTCTGCTGCCGCCCCTAACCTGTGGAACGACCCTTGCTCATCAGACAGGCTCCCACACTGACTGCTTTTAGATCCCGTCTAAAAACCCACCTCTTCTGCTTAGCACTCGGAAACAAGTAGATTGTTGCTTTTATTTGCTTTCAGTGGTCTATTTATTATATGGCTGTTTTTATGTTTATTATTATTACGTTTATTCTGGTTTGTTTTGTGTTTGTATTTTAAATGTATGTATTTGATGTTGTGTGAGCTCATCTCTCTACAGCACTTTGGTCTGGAGGTTTGAAAGTGCTATATAGATAAAGTTGGATTGGAAGCAACAGACAGCGTTAAACAAGAAACAGATATAAGAGGACTCGTAAACTAAGAACTATTTATATTCTATTCTATTTACTTGCACTATTATCTGTGTTATTGTGTTGCGCTGTAGGAGGAGCCTGTGGCCTCAGATGCTCATTGTCATAACTGCACTGAATCCTTGAAACACAATTCACACTTGATGTTTCCCTTCAATGTATAGACCGTATGTCAGCAGTGCGGCTCTTTAGCTGATCCGGTCTCTCTCTTATATAAACTGCCTCTTGTGTGACTTTGTTCATCTTTTAAATATGTAGGTGTTTAGTCTTTACTTCCTCTGCTCTATATCTGATGCTGAGTTAATGTGCTCTCTGCGTCTGAACCTGCAGGTCCCTGCCAAGCTGGGCGAGAATCACCGAGTCTGCAACATCAAGGTCTGCAAACACATCTGAGCGTCTTCACGAACGTCTTTCACTATTCCTGTTTCCTGTTTCCTGTTTCTATTTTCTCACAATCTTCCAAACGTTTTCGAAAGAAAGGTAATATTCAAAAAGAGATAAAAAAACTATAAAATATAAAGAAATACTGTGTGTGTGTGTGTGTGTGTGTGTGTGTGTGTGTGTGTGTGTGTGTGTGTGTGTGTGTGTGTGTGGGTGGTGTGTGTGGCAGTGTTATGTGGACGGACCCTATGGGACCCCCACGCGGCAGATCTTCGCCTCGGAGCATGCGGTTCTGATCGGGGCCGGGATCGGGATCACACCCTTCGCCTCCATCCTGCAGAGCATCATGTACCGGTGAGAACACACAGAACTACATCTCCCAGCATGCATCAGCGGGACGGGGTGATTGCAATTTTAAAGGAGGGGGAGGGGTAATCATTTATGGAGAGCGAAAGGGTTCTTTTAAATCAGGAAGAGAGCAACACTGGGTAATCAAGGAGCCAACTTTAAAACACAATCATTTATTCAGAACATAAAATCTTTACTCAGAAAACTAAAATCAGAGCCGTCTAAAATATAATCTCAGTAAAAAGATAGTCTAAAACTATGTTAAAATACAATTAAACGTAGTTAAAACAATACAAAGAATTCAAATGTTAAAAGGGTTAAAAGTATTTTCTCAAAACCAGAGTCTTTCCAGGGCTGCGAAGGTGCTCCGTCGACCCTCTCTCGGACTGCCGTGTCTCTTAATCCCTTTGCTGCGTGCGTCTGTGCTCCTGGTGCGCTCTGCCGTCTCCTTCGGCCTCTCTCAGCCTCCGTCTGTGCTCCTGGTGCGCTCTGCCGTCTCCTTCAGCCTCTCTCAGCCTCCGTCTGTGCTCCTGGTGCGCTCTGCCGTCTCCTTCAGCCTCTCTCAGCCTCCGTCTGTGCTCCTGTTGCGCTCTGCCGTCTCCTTCAGCCTCTCTCAGCCTCCGTCTGTGCTCCTGGTGCGCTCTGCCGTCTCCTTCAGCCTCTCTCAGCCTCCGTCTGTGCTCCTGGTGCGCTCTGCCGTCTCCTTCGGCCTCTCTCAGCCTCCGTCTGTGCTCCTGGTGCGCTCTGCCGTCTCCTTCAGCCTCTCTCAGCCTCCGTCTGTGCTCCTGGTGCGCTCTGCCGTCTCCTTCAGCCTCTCTCAGCCTCCGTCTGTGCTCCTGGTGCGCTCTGCCGTCTCCTTCAGCCTCTCTCAGCCTCCGTCTGTCCTCTGCTGCTCTTCTCCTTCCCAGGTGTGGTCACTCATTGTCAATCAGCATGGCAAGGCCAATCCAAACATTTCAAAAATAAAAGCATGCAGCAGGAAGTTAAAACCAGTTAAAAAGGAAAACACATTTCAGAATAAAACACACACTTAAAACCATGCAATAATGAATCATTAAAATACATTGTGACACAATGATAAGATAAGAAGCTGCTATGAATATTAAGTGAGATGATAACATGATTATGATCAACTAAAATGTTATTTGTTTCTTTTACGGAGGAAGTAGTTTAAGTAATTTGATGAAGAACACCACCGGTCAGACACACACACAGAACTACATCTCCCAGCATGCATCAGCGGGACAGGGTCACTGCTATGATAAGATAAGATAAGATAAGAAGTAAATTATTGATCCCAATTTGTGAAATGTTTGCGTTGCAGCAGTCCGCACTGATATAACTGTGTGTGTGTGTGTGTGTGTGTGTGTGTGTGTGTGTGTGTGTGTGTGTGTGTGTGTGTGTGTGTGTGTGTGTGTGTGTGTGTGTGTGTGTGTGTGTGTGTGTGTGTGTGTGTGTGTGTGTGTGTGTGTGTGTGTGTGTGTGTGTGTGTGTGTGTTGCAGATACCGCATGAGGAAGCAGAACTGCCCCAGCTGTAAATACTCCTGGTGCGAGAACATGAAAGACAGCGACATGACGTTACGCAAAGTAAGATCTCTAACCAGCGGGTCAGGAGTTAAGAGTTAGAAGAGTTTAGAGTCAATGAACTCAGTTATTCCCCCCTCTGGAGAGACTCTATGAATCCTCTCACGTCCTGAACACAGACGAGGTCGAATTCTCCAAAAGTCAGCTCCTCTCGTCTTCTCCACTATTCTTCTCCTCTGTGTGAAAGGTCACAGGGTTAAGGGATAGTGGATTCAAAAGGACTTAGGAGACAGGCCCGGTTCTACGGGGGTGCATAAGGGTGCATTGCACCCTCAGTTGAGTCGTTATGCACGGTCATTGGAAAAATGAAAAGTGAAAAAAAGAAAGATATTACATATATAATAATAATAATAACAATAATAATAATAAGAATTTAGTTGAAATAAAATAAATGGTAATTGTGGTTAAATAACATTATCTGCTGCATTTATTTGGTCAATTTAAACGGTAAGTAACGTTATTATGTCAGGTGTGCGTGACCTGTGCCGCTGCGCGTTCGTCCTCTGCAAGGTGCTTACACGGCAGTCAATGATGGAACTCAGAACATGGTTAAAACAACCAGCCCTTATCGCCAGCAGTAACACTGCATCTACTGCAGGTAATACCAGTTCAGATCATGGGGACATTACGTTAACCGCGGCCACTGTCGTGGACACTAATTGTCACGATCTGTCTTTATGGTGTTTTGTCTTGTCTTGTTTCATGTTTTATTTTGAAAGGTCTTCACCTCCTGTCTTGCCTGTTTCTGTCTGCGTTGTGTCTTGTTTGGATCTGTCTGTGGTTCCCTGTCGTTAGTTTCCCTGGTGTGTCTGATTACCCGATTGTGTTCACCTGTGGCCCCTGTGTTTTCTCCTCCCTCCTCACCTGTGTCTTGTTTCTGTGATTAGTCTTGTGTGTATTTAAGTTCTGGTTTTTCTGTCTGTCTTTGTCGGTTCGTCTTTTGTCATGACTAGTTCGTCGGTGAGTGTTCTGTTTTGTCTGTGTTATCACCTAGCCTTGAAATAAAGGAACTTTCACTTTGATCTGCATTTGGGTCCTACCTGCTTCACACACCGTGACAGTACGAACCGACCACATTATGGACCCAGCAGATTCAGCCCTTTTGATGCGACAGGCGGAAAGTCTTGGATACTCTCTGGAGTATATTTTTTATACGTGGAAAGGCGCCTCATCTAGACGGGGTAGAGAGGCTGCGTTGAAGGAGGCACGTCAGGAGGTTGCTCGCAAGCCCTGGCTCTGGAGCTTGTTGCCCGAGTGGCTTAGGGTTTTCTCACGTAGCCCTGAGTACCAGGCTTCATGTTCTGACCCTTTCCTGGGGTCTGGTCTGGCGTTTGGAGGTCCACGAAGCCTCCAAAAGACTCCTAAAAGACGAAAGGCCAGGGTTCCAGCGCCAGTTCCGGCTCCAGTGCCGGACCCAGCAGCCATGGTTCCGTGCTCCAGTACCATCCCACATAGCCATGGTACCGTGCTCCAGTACCACCCCACACAGCCATGGATCCGTGTTCCGGTTCCTTGCCTAGCAGCCATGGTTCCGGCTCCAGTGCCGGCCCCAGCAGCCATGGTTCCGTGCTCCAGTACCATCCCACATAGGCATGGTACCGTGCTCCAGTACCACCCCACACAGCCATGGATCCGTGTTCCGGTTCCTTGCCTAGCAGCCATGTTTCGGGCTCCAAAACCGGCCCACACAGCCATGATCCAGGCTTCAGCTCCGGACCTTACAGTCATGTTTCCGGCTCCAGAACTGGATCTTACAACCGTGGTCCCTGCACCAGAGCTGGCCCATACAGCCATGGTTCCGACTCCAGCACCTCGTCTCCTGCTGGCTCCCCAGCCGACGCCAGCTCCCCGAGTCTTGTCGGCGTACCGGCCGACTCCAGCACCTCGTCTCCTGTTGGCTCTCCAGCCAACACCAGCTCCCCGAGTCTTGTCGGCGTACCGGCCGACTCCAGCACCTCGTCTCCTGCTGGCTCCCCAGACGACGCCAGCTCCCCGTGTCCTGTCGGCGTACCGACCGACACAAGTTCCCTCTCAAGTCCCCTCTCAAGTTCCTACCCGAGTCCCCTCTCAAGTTCCTACCCGAGTCCCCTCTCCAGTTCCTACCCGAGTCCCCTCTCCAGGTCCTACCCGAGTCCCCTCTCGAGTTCCCTCTCGGGTCCCTCTCCGGTCCCTCTCCAGGTCCTACCCGAGTCCCCTCTCGAGTTCCCTCTCGGGTCCCCTCTCGGGTCCCCTCTCGAGTCCCCTCTCGAGTCACGTCTCAAGTCCCTACCCAATGTCCTGGTCCGTTGGAGGTTCTGCTGGGGGTCCTGCCAACTCCATGTCCTGTCCCGTTGGAGGCCCCGTCGACTACTCCTCTGCCGGGGGTCCTACCAATCGTATGTCTGTCCCGTTGGAGGTCCCGCCGTCTACTCTCCTGCCGGGGGTCCTGCCAGCTCCTTGTCCTGTCTCGTTGGAGGTCCCGCCGACTACTCTCCTGCCGGGGGTCCGGCCAACCCTTTGTCCTGTGCCGTTGGAGGCCCCACCGACTACTCTCCTGCCGGGGGTCCTGCCAACCCTTTGTCCTGTCCCGTTGGAGGTCCCGCCGTCTACTCTCCTGCCGGGGGTCCTGCCAACCCTTTGTCCTGTGCCGTTGGAGGCCCCGCCGACTACTCTCCTGCCGGGGGTCCTGCCAACCCTTTGTCCTGTGCCGTTGGAGGCCCCGCCGACTACTCTCCTGCCGGGGGTCCTGCCAACCCTTTGTCCTGTCCCGTTGGAGGTCCCGCCGTCTACTCTCCTGCCGGGGGTCCTGCCAACCCTTTGTCCTGTGCCGTTGGAGGCCCCGCCGACTACTCTCCTGCCGGGGGTCCTGCCAACCCTTTGTCCTGTGCCATTGGAGGCCCCGCCGACTACTCTCCTGCTGGGGGTCCTACCAACCCCTTGTCCTGTTCCGTTGGAGGCCCCGCCATCCTCTGTCTTGCCGGGGGTCCTGCCAATCCCGTGTCCTGGTCCTCTTCCGTGGGGGATCCTGCCGAGGCCTGTCCCACCAGCTCCGGTTCCTGTCCGTCCGACACCGGGTCCTGCCCGGCCTCCGGCGCTGGCCCGTCAGCGCCTTCCTGCCCGGCTTCCGGAGCTCTCTGGTCTTCGCCCTCGATCCCGGCCCGCGATCCCGGCCCTCTGTGAGCCGTGGTCTTCGCCCGCGATCCCGGCCCCCTGACTCTTCCTGCCGCTGCCCTCGTCCTCGAGCCTGGCCCCCTGACTCTTCCTGCCGCGGTCCTCGCCCTCATGCTCGGCCCCCTGAGTTCGCCCACGATGGCCTTCGCCCCTCCATAACCCCCACCTTGGACTCTGTCTTGCCCCCGGGCCGTCCGCCCGAGTCCCCCTTCTCGGCTTCTGCCTTGCCCCCGGGCCGTCCGCCCGAGATCCCTTCCGGGTCCTCCGCGGTGCTCTTGGGTTGTCAGCCCAGACCCGTCCTCCGGACCCCCTCCATCCCCATCACCTAGCCTTGAAATAAAGGAACTTTCATTTTAATCTGAATTTGGGTCCTACCTGCTTCACACACCGTGACACTAATGCCCGACTCGCCGGCTTTCCCCGCTCACGGAGGCGGAGCAGCCGCAGCCGTCTTCGTTGCCCCAAACACCGCCACCCCTCAGCGGCCCGCAAGTGCCAGAGGACCTCGGCAAAACAGAGCCAGGTATATTTAAAAAAGTACCCAACTCGCCTGTACAGTGGGGTGAGGCGCTCATTTTGCAGCTCATGGTTTCAAAAAATTACATTACATTTAGCTGAGGCTTTTATCCAAAGCGACTTACAATAAGTACATTCGACCAGGAAGACACAACCTTGAAGAAAACAGAATCATAAAGTACATCAGGTTTCATAGAGCCAAACATTTCAAGTGCTATACTGGCTTTAGATAAGCCAGCCCTTATTAGTATATAAGTGCTTTGTTAATAGTTCTATCGCTGGAAGTGGAGTCGAAAGAGATGAGTTTTCAGTCTGGAAGGTGTGTAAGCTATCTGCTGTCCTGATGTCAATAGGGAGCTCATTGCACCATCTTGGAGCCAGGATAGCAAACCCACGTGTTTCTGCTGATGGGAACTTGGGTCCCCTTCGCAGCGAGGGTGCAGCGAGTCGTTTGGCTGATGCAGAGCGGAGTGCACGTGCTGGGGTGTACGGTTTAACCATGTCCTGGATGTAGGAAGGGCCAGATCCATTCGCAGCATGGTAAGCAAGTACCAGTGTCTTGAAGTGGATTCTAGCAGTTACCGGAAGCCAGTGAAGGGAGCGGAGGAGCGGAGTGGTGTGGGAACATTTAGGAAGGTTGAAGACCAGGCGAGCCGCTGCATTCTGGATGAGCTGCAGAGGTCGGATGGCACATGCAGGTAGACCACCCAGGAGGGAGTTGCAGTAGTCTAGGCGTGAGGTGACGAGAACCTGGACCAGAACCTGCGTGGCTTTCTGGGTCAATTTCTCCGTCATAATCGGTTGTTTCCGTGAACGGCCGACTGTTGAGTGACGGCAAATGCTGCGGCTGCAAGGCATTGTGGGGCAGCATTTTCTCCTCTCCTTTCGGTGAGGGAGGTCCAGTGGTTCCTAAGCTAAAGGAGGTTATAAAGGAAGCTTGAAACCTCCTTTCCTATCATGTAGAGAATTGGAACGGCACTTATCATGGCTGCCACTGAGGGACTTCCGGGTAATTTCACTCCGTTAGGAAGGGTCCTAAGCTAAATGGACTATTCGACCGCAACCGTAGAACTGGTCCCATCAGATCCTGTCTCCTCCTACCTGTCAATCCTCAACTGAGTCAAACCCAGATCTGAGGTCCGTCAGAGGGTCAGGTTCCTCTGCAGGGATTGACATGTTGTTGAAGTGGCTAATGGAGCTGCTGTGATGCACGAAACATTTCAGACTCGATCTGACCACAGAGTTATATTGTGCCGTAGATCATGTGACATTGTTGTGTTGTGGACCCTGCAGGTGGATTTCATCTGGATCAACCGAGACCAGAAGTCCTTCGAATGGTTCGTTAGTTTGCTGACCAACATGGAGATGGACCAGGCCGACGAGGAGCCAGAAGGTGACCCAATATAAACATTACATTAAATATATATAGTAGGGTCTCCAGCTCACGGACACTGCAGGATGCTAACCTGCATGTTGGAACATTACACTATTAGCAACATAATTACAGCATGTGGACAAAAGTAAAAAAATGGCTTGTCCGATTTGGACAGTTCTGGAGTGGTTTGGGGGGTTCTTGAGGAGGCTGAACCCATTAATGACATTTCCATGTTTTAACTATGTCTGCATATGCTCAATTATTGCAAACTAATGCAATGTATGCTAACTGTGCTAATGTCCCAGCATATGCAGGTTAGCATCCAACATTTCTATGATCTGGAGACCCTACTCTGCATCTCTTTCATGGCTGGAGGGATGTATTGTTGTTACTCTGCATGTGCTAATTAATGCAACTTACACTAACTGTCAGTGGCTCCTCTGAACCGTGTAGAGATCTTCTGAACCCTCGTGTTGTGTTCGATAGCTGTTACCGTTCATGGTGTTCATGATTTATCTCAGTTCAAAACACTCAGAAATAATGACTATCATCCAATATTGTTTTAACTACATCATAACTAACGTATTATGCATTCATAACCGTACAATCCTGTTGTCATTCTATTTGATGGCCCGAAACACATTACTAACCCTGACTTGAAACAGGTCACGGGAGACCTGAACACAACATAAGGGTTAAGGGCATGGGCGTCGCAGCCATTATATGAGGGTGGGACAAGTCCCCCCCCACCTTTTAAAATGATTAGTTTAGACCCCCCCACTTTTACTATGCGGAAAGTCCGTGCATCGGTCTATCCCCTCGCCGCTCTTTGTAGAGCGCTGTGTCAGTGCGTCATTATCAAATCCATTCCACTTGTTTATTGAGAGAATGCCCAAATCAATGAAACTCCGTACCATATTTTCACTGCTACTGTGTACCAAGGCAGATTCTCAGAGCCGTGCACATGAGCCGTACACCTGCTGCGGGTTTTGTGTAGCTGTGTCTTTAGTTGTAAAATCATTTGTGTGTGTGCAACTCGATTTTGATAGGAAAGCAACTGGAGACTTCTAGAATTGTGTGAGTAACATTCTGTCTTTAGACTTCTCTGTTTCAGTGTGTGTACTCTGTATCAATGCTCTGCAGTTGATCTGACTGAAATTGTGATTTTAAATCTCAAAACCGCTACAGTATCTGTCAGGCAGAAACTTGGGACAAGTCATTTGACTGAAACTTTAAAACTGAACTAACTGACTGCTAGGGTTAACTTTGATTTAAACATTTGTAGAATACTAAGAGCTTTATTGAGTAGGTGTAACTGTATTAAGGGTTAAACTCATAACTTTATAACTTAGGGTTTAATGTAATTGTAAAACCATTGGGCCACTGAAAATACAATAACAAGTCAGGAGGAAGCCAGTCTAGATTTCCTTTTGAGGGCCACCAGCTGCAGAGAGTTAACTAATTAAAGGGACGTGGCCCCACAGCTGTGAGAACTCAGCAATCAGGTGTCCATTTTAGGTAGCACTTTCCTGGAGCGTCAGCGTCAGACAGGCTAAGACTGACAAAGACAAAGGAGTCCTGCAGGAGTAAGACTGACAAATACATTGGAGTTTTGCAGGAGTCACGAGGGAGGCAAAGAGGAGGCAAATCCTACTTTGATTGAGCTAAAGTATCGCTGGTGTTTTATTTTATTTGGTTGTTTAGCCCCTCAGGCTATAATCATGTGTATTTTCTCCATTCCTGTTCATGTGTCTTCTCGCAATTATCACTGTTCCCGTGTATCTCCTAATCGATATAACCGGCCTGCTCTCGTCTATCCCACGTGCTCCACTGAGATCCAACATCTAGTTTCAGGTGGCCTGTGGAACTGCCAGTCAGCTGTTCCTAAGGCTGACTTCATCTCTGGCTACGCCTCCCTGCAGTCTCTGGATTTCCTTGCTCTCACTGAGACGTGGATTACTCCATCCAACACATCCACCCCAGCAGCTCTCTCCACAGCATATTCCTTCTCCCATACACCCAGACCCACTGGCAGAGGAGGTGGCACTGGTCTCCTGCTCTCTCCCAAATGGAGCTTTTCCCTCTTCAAGCTACCTAACTTCACTCCTTCCACCTTTGAATTCCATGCCGTCACAGTAACCCATCCTATACAGTTAACCATTGTTGTTCTCTACCGTCCACCAGGCGCCTTGGGGGACTTCTTGGAGAAATTAGATAATCTCCTCTCACACATCCCTGAAACTGGCCCTCCCGCTGTACTTCTCGGAGACTTCAACCTCCAGACGGGGAAGATAGACGAACTAACATCTCTGTTTACCGCCTTTGCTTTCTCACTGTCTCCGTCCCCACCAACTCATAAAGCTGGCAATGTCCTTGATCTCATATTCTCAAGGAACTGCTCTACTTCTAACCTCTCTGTAAACCCGCTCCACACATCCGATCACTTCTTTATTTCATTCTCTCTATCCCTTTCCAAACATAACAAACTAATCTCTTCTCATCCTGCACCTGTCCGCCGTAACCTTCGTTCCCTCTCCCCCTCTACCTTTGCCTCGTCGGTGCTCTCAGCCCTCCCTTCCTCTGACTCGTTCCAACTACTACCTCCAAACTCTGCTGCAGAAACTCTCCTCTCTGGACTCTCTCTGTCCTCTCACATCTCGGCAGGCTCGTCAGTCCCCTCCTGCTCCCTGGCTAAATGACGCACTGCGTGCTAATAGAACCGTCCTTCGGGCAGCTGAGCGGAAACGGTGGAAATCCAAACACCGTGACGACCTCCTAACCTATCAGGCTCTCCTCTCCTCTTTCTCTGCTTCGATCTCTCAGGCAAAAAGCACTTTCTTTCAAGATAAGATCCAATCTTCCTATTCCAATCCCAAAAAACTATTTTCCATCTTCTCCACCCTCCTGGACCCCCCCAAAGCCCCTTCCCCCTCCTCCCTCTTGGACCCTCCCAAAGCCCCTTCCCCCTCCTCCCTCTTGGACCCCCCCAAAGCCCCTCCCCCCTCCTCCCTTCTGTCAAGCGACTTTGTTAACCACTTTGAAAAAAAGGTTGATGATATTCGCTCTTCTATTTCTGACTCACCTCTACTCACCGCTGGGTCACCAGACCCTCCTTCCACCAACACACTAACCTCCTTTTCCCCTCTCTCTCCAAGTGAGGTTCTTACCCTCATTACCTCTGCCCGCCCTACCACCTGTTCTCTGGACCCTATCCCTTCAAACCTCCTTCAGACTATCGCTCCTGATATTTTACCGTTTCTCACCCATTTCATCAACACTTCTCTAACTTCTGGTCACTTTCCAAACAGTCTCAAGGAGGCAAGAGTAAACCCTCTCCTAAAGAAACCCACTCTCAACCCGTCTGATGTTATAAACTACAGGCCTGTCTCTCTCCTCCCGTTCCTGTCTAAATCACTTGAACGCGCTGTCTTTAAACAACTCTCCTGTTATCTCCATCAGAACAACCTTCTGGATCAGCACCAGTCTGGTTTCAAGGCAGGTCACTCCACAGAAACTGCTCTCATTGCTGTCACGGAGGAACTGCACACTGCTAAAGCAGCCTCCCTCTCCTCTGTCATCATCCTGTTGGACCTGTCTGCTGCATTCGACACGGTGAATCATCAGATCCTCCTTCGCACTCTCCAAGAACTTGGAGTTTCAGGCTCTGCACTTTCCCTCCTCACCTCATAGCTCAAAGACCGCACCTACAGGGTTACTTGGAGAGGGTCTGAGTCCGACCCTTGTCAATTAACTATAGGGGTCCCTCAGGGCTCTGTTCTTGGTCCCCTCCTCTTCTCCCTGTACACAAACTCGCTCGGATCAGTCATTAGCCCGCATGGTTTTTCATACCACTGCTACGCTGACGACACCCAATTAATTCTGTCCTTTCCCCACTCAGAGACCCAGGTCGTCGCACGCATCTCTGCTTGTCTAGCTGACATCTCTCAGTGGATGTCTGCTCATCACCTCAAGCTCAACCTTGACAAGACTGAGCTGCTTTTCCTTCCGGGAAAAGATTGTCCCACTCTTGACCTAACAATCAACATCGGCACCTCTGTTGTTTCCCCGACTCAGACTGCAAAGAATCTGGGTGTGACCCTAGATAACAACTTGTCCTTCACCGCAAACATCGCTGCTACAACCCGTTGCTGCAGATACACGCTTTACAACATCAGGAGGATGCGTCCCCAGCTGACCCAGAAAGCCACACAGGTTCTGGTCCAGGCTCTCGTCATCTCACGCCTAGACTACTGCAACTCCCTCCTGGCTGGTCTACCTGCATGTGCCATCCGACCTCTGCAGCTCATCCAGAATGCAGCGGCTCGTCTGGTCTTCAACCTTCCTAAATGTTCCCACACCACTCCGCTCCTCCGCTCCCTTCACTGGCTTCCGATAACTGCTAGAATCCACTTCAAGACAATGGTACTTGCGTACCATGCTGCGAATGGATCTGGCCCTTCCTACATCCAGGACATGGTTAAACCGTACACCCCAGAGCGTGCACTACGCTCTGCATCAGCCAAACGACTCGCTGCACCCTCGCTGCGAAGGGGACCCAAGTTCCCATCAGCAAAAACACGTGGGTTTGCTATCCTGGCTCCAAGATGGTGGAATGAGCTCCCCATTGACATCAGGACAGCAGATAGCTTACACACCTTCCGGCGCAGACTGAAAACTCATCTCTTTCGACTCCACATCGAGTGATATAACTATTAACAAAGCACTTATATACTAATAAAGGACTGGCTTATCTAAAGCCAGTTGAGTAGCACTTTAAATGTTTTTGCTCTATGAAGCCTGATGTACTTATATGATTCTGTTTTCTTCAAGTTGTATTTTGTTGGTCGAACGCACTTATTGTAAGTCGCTTTGGATAAAAGCGTCAGCTAAATGCAATGTAATGTAATGTAATTTCCACGCTGCGAGGCTCCGGCGCTAACAGTTCACGAGCGTGCTCCACTAGCACCCGGATATAAAGCTGAGAGGCTGATAACTACAGCTCAGTGAGGTGAAGGACTCTCTGAGAGGTGGAGGGAGAGTCCTCTCCTGTCAGACTGAGAGGCTGATAACTACAGCTCAGTGAGGTAAAGGACTCTCTGAGAGGTGGAGGAGAGTCCTCTCCTGTCAGACTGAGAGGCTGATAACTACAGCTCAGTGAGGTGAAGGACTCTCTGACAGGTGAAGGGAGAGTCCTCTCCTGTCAGACTGAGAGGCTGATAACTACAGCTCAGTGAGGTGAAGGACTCTCTGAGAGGTGGAGGGAGAGCTCTCTCCTGTCAGACTGAGAGGCTGATAACTACAGCTCAGTGAGGTGAAGGACTCTCTGAGAGGTGGAGGAGAGTCCTCTCCTGTCAGACTGAGAGGCTGATAACTACAGCTCAGTGAGGTAAAGGACTCTGAGAGGTGGAGGAGAGTCCTCTCCTGTCATACTGAGAGGCTGATAACTACAGCTCAGTGAGGTGAAGGACTCTCTGAGAGGTGTTTAGAGTCGGAGAGGTCCTGATAATTTATTCCGGTAAATTACTCTGACCTACTAATTGACCTGACCGAAGTTATTGAGTCTATGTAAGGTTGCTGCTCTGCTCAGATCCACCAACGTCAGCAAGATCTCACCTCTTCCTAACCCCCCGAAGAACCAGGTTCAATTAACTGCTGTTTCAATTCAGACAACTCTTTTTTAATCTGTTTAAGCGATCCCGAAGGATTTTGATATCAGTAAATGGAGTGTGCTCCTACCTAAGTGTGTGTGTGGCAGGGTGCAGTCTTACATTTGAAGCAGGAGAGGATTGCACAGGTTGTCTTTTAAATTATCCCAGTCCAACCGGTGGGATTCAGTTTATTTGAAGAAAAATAGGTCCAAACTAATACAGGGGTTTTACCTTCTCTCTTTACAACATTATAATTATACTAAAAACCATGGTGCTGTGATCATGTTCAAATATGAAACTTTAATTCACAGTCTTACATTTATTACCAAAATGTTTTAATTTCAACTGCCCAATTCAGTTGTGACATTTTAAAATTCTCCCTATAGAATTTAGAGGTATTTCCTCGTAAAAAGACCGGTGACAATAAAAAGCGCATTCAACTTTCCATTCACCAAATCAATTCACATCAGTTTCATACCTTTTTTCCGACACAGACGGCGGGTATAACATTCAAAAACCCATACCTGTCCGCAAAAATTCGGAGGGAAGATTTTCCTCACAGGTGGCGGGTTATAATATTCACAAACACATCTCTCATCAAAACATTCCACTCAGCCAACAACCAAGAAATTCGAGAGATATTTACCCCGTCTGGGAGGACCTTACCGAGAGCTATTTACCCAGCTCTGAAGGACACAGCCTACCGGGAGAGAGTCTACCAGGAGAAACCCCCCTCTCTCTCGCGCTCTCTAAAAAAACCAGTCTCTTTATGCTCAAAAAACCGGAACGAAAACCCCAAAAAAAAAAACTCCTCCTCTACACCCAATTTGTGGAAAACTGCGCATGCCCTCTAATGTACAAGGCTGAACATGCCTCGACATGTTCCATAGCTATGGCATAAGACACACCTTCCTATGTTAGTGTAAACAGGACTTGACCCTTTTTTGAGGCCTCTGTGTTTCTCCTTAAGCCTGGAGCCCCCCTCCCTGTGTACTGCTGCCAGAGGAGAGGGAGAAAACGGTCTACTCTCTTCAGAGACACCCATAAATCATAGACCTTACACACAAAACCTAAACAAACCACTTTGTTTTGTTTATACTGTAACTATAGAAAAACCTAAAATATGAAGTATTTTTCATTGTGGGTTATACAAAAATATAATTGATTATATTTGATTATAACTAACTTTCGTTTTTAAGTATTAAACATACTATGAAAACTCACAACAGAGGTGAAGGGAGAGTCCTCTCCTGTCAGACTGAGAGGCTGATAACTACAGCTCAGTGAGGTGAAGGACTCTCTGAGAGGTGGAGGGAGAGCTCTCTCCTGTCAGACTGAGAGGCTGATAACTACAGCTCAGTGAGGTGAAGGACTCTCTGAGAGGTGGAGGAGAGTCCTCTCCTGTCAGACTGAGAGGCTGATAACTACAGCTCAGTGAGGTGAAGGACTCTCTGAGAGGTGGAGGGAGAGTCCTCTCCTCTCAGACTGAGAGGCTGATAACTATAGCTCAGTGAGGTGAAGGACTCTCAGAGAGGTGGAGGGAGAGTCCTCTCCTGTCAGACTGAGAGGCTGATAACTACAGCTCAGTGAGGTGAAGGACTCTCTGAGAGGTGGAGGGAGAGTCCTCTCCTGTCAGACTGAGAGGCTGATAACTACAGCTCAGTGAGGTGAAGGACTCTCTGAGAGGTGGAGGGAGAGTCCTCTCCTCTCAGACTGAGAGGCTGATAACTACAGCTCAGTGAGGTAAAGGACTCTCTGAGAGGTGGAGGAGAGTCCTCTCCTGTCAGACTGAGAGGCTGATAACTACAGCTCAGTGAGGTGAAGGACTCTCTGAGAGGTGGAGGGAGAGTCCTCTACTGTCAGACTGAGAGGCTGATAACTACAGCTCAGTGAGGTGAAGGACTCTCTGAGAGGTGGAGGGAGAGTTCTCTACTGTCAGACTGAGAGGCTGATAACTACAGCTCAGTGAGGTGAAGGACTCTCTGAGAGGTGGAGGGAGAGTCCTCTCCTCTCAGACTGAGAGGCTGATAACTACAGCTCAGTGAGGTGAAGGACTCTCTGAGAGGTGGAGAGAGAGTCCTCTCCTGTCAGACTGAGAGGCTGATAACTATAGCTCAGTGAGGTGAAGGACTCTGAGAGGAGGAGGGAGAGTCCTCTCCTGTCAGACTGAGAGGCTGATAACTACAGCTCAGTGAGGTGAAGGACTCTCTGAGAGGTGGAGGAGAGTCCTCTCCAGTCAGACTGAGAGGCTGATAACTACAGCTCAGTGAGGGGAAGGACAGCAACACAGAATACAGTTTGAAAGGAGAGGGATTTGTAAAATATGCATAAAGAAAAAGTCAATCTGTTTCATCTGGTGTTGAGATGTTTCCAGATGTAGTCCCTCATGTTGCTCTCAGAGTGCAGCAGATTGATGCTTTTAACTTCAACATTTAAAACAAATCTTCCCGAGGGAGCATGCCCCCGGACCCCCCTAGAGGAGGTGAGTTCCACCACCCGCCCACACCCCCTGTCAAATTGTCCCACCCACATTGAGGATGCTTCCTACGCCCATGGTTAAGGGTCCTTTAAGAGTCCTTTAAGGGTCTTTGAGTCAGACACATGTTATATATTGGTGATAAAGAGGATAATAAGGGTCCTTTAAGGGTCCTTCAGTCAGAGGCATGTTATATATTGGTGATAAAGAGGATAATAAGGGTCCTTTAAGGGTTCTTGGGTCAGACATGTGTTATATATTGGTGATAAAGAGAATAATAAGGGTCCTTTAAGGGTCTTTGAGTCAGAGACATGTTATATATTGGTGATAAAGAGTATAGTAGGGGACTTTTAAGGGTCTTTGAGTCAGAGGCACGTTATATATTGGTGATAAAGAGGATAATAAGGGTCCTTTAAGGGTCCTTCAGTCAGAGGCATGTTATATATTGGTGATAAAGAGTATAGTAGGGGACTTTAAGGGTCTTTGAGTCAGAGGCACGTTATATATTGGTGATAAAGAGGATAATAAGGGTCCTTTAAGGGTCCTTGGGGTCAGAGGCATGTTATATATTGGTGATAAAGAGGATAGTAAGGGTCCTTTAAGGGTCCTTGGGTCAGAGGCATGTTATATATTGGTGATAAAGAGGATAATAAGGTTCCTTTAAGGGTCCTTGGGTCAGAGGCATGTTATATATTGGTGATAAAGAGGATAATAAGGGTCCTTTAAGGGTCCTTTAAGGGTCCTTGGGTCAGAGGCATGTTATATATTGGTGATAAAGAGGATAGTAGGGGACTTTAAGGGTCTTTGAGTCAGAGGCATGTTATATATTGGTGATAAAGAGGATAATAAGGGTCCTTTAAGGGTCCTTGGGTCAGAGGCATGTTATATATTGGTGATAAAGAGGATAATAAGGGTCCTTTAAGGGTCCTTTAAGGGTCCTTGGGTCAGAGGCATGTTATATATTGGTGATAAAGAGGATAGTAGGGGACTTTAAGGGTCTTTGAGTCAGAGGCATGTTATATATTGGTGATAAAGAGGATAATAAGGGTCCTTTAAGGGTCCTTCAGTCAGAGGCATGTTATATATTGGTGATAAAGAGGATAATAAGGGTCCTTTAAGGGTCTTTGAGTCAGAGGCATGTTATATATTGGTGATAAAGAGGATAATAAGGGTCCTTTAAGGGTCCTTGGGTCACACGCATGTTATATATTGGTGATAAAGAGGATAATAAGGGTCCTTTAAGGGTCCTTCAGTCAGAGGCATGTTATATAATGGTGATAAAGAGGATAATAAGGGTCCTTTAAGGGTCCTTCAGTCAGAGGCATGTTATATATTGGTGATAAAGAGGATAATAAGGGTCCTTTAAGGGTCCTTCAGTCAGAGGCATGTTATATATTGGTGGTAAAGAGGATAATAAGGGTCCTTTAAGGGTCCTTCAGTCAGAGGCATGTTATATATTGGTGGTAAAGAGGATAATAAGGGTCCTTTAAGGGTCCTTCAGTCAGAGGCATGTTATATATTGGTGGTAAAGAGGATAATAAGGGTCCTTTTTAAGGGTCCTTCAGTCAGAGGCATGTTATATATTGGTGGTAAAGAGGATAATAAGGGTCCTTTAAGGGTCCTTCAGTCAGAGGCATGTTATATATTGGTGATAAAGAGGATAATAAGGGTCCTTTAAGGGTCCTTGGGTCACACGCATGTTATATATTGGTGATAAAGAGGATAATAAGGGTCCTTTAAGGGTCCTTCAGTCAGAGGCATGTTATATATTGGTGATAAAGAGGATAATAAGGGTCCTTTAAGGGTCCTTCAGTCAGAGGCATGTATATATTGGTGATAAAGAGGATAATAAGGGTCCTTTAAGGGTCCTTCAGTCAGAGGCATGTTATATTGGTGGTGTAAAGAGGATAATAAGGGTCCTTTAAGGGTCCTTCAGTCAGAGGCATGTTTATATTGGTGGTAAAGAGGATAATAAGGGTCCTTTAAGGGTCCTTCAGTCAGAGGCATTGTTATATATTGGTGGTAAGAGGAGAATAGGGTCCTTTAAGGTCCTTCAGTCAGAGGCATGGTTATATATTGGTGGTAAAGAGGATAATAAGGGTCCTTTAAGGGTCCTTCAGTCAGAGGCATGTTATATATTG
>NW_022991852.1:0-32537 GCF_902827175.1 Gymnodraco acuticeps
CATCGTGACGTCTCCCTCCATGGGGCAATACTGGGAACATCGTGACGTCTCCCTCCATGGGGCATTACTGGGAACATCGTGACGTTCCCTCCATGGGGCATTACTGGGAACATCGTGACGTCTCCCTCCATGGGGCATTACTGGGAACATCGTGACGTCTGCCTCCATGGGGTATTATGGGAACATGACGTCTGCCTCCATGGGGCATACTGGGAACATCGTGACGTCTCCCTCCATGGGGCATTACTGGGAACATCGTGAGTCTGCCTCCATGGGGCATACTGGGAACATCGTGACGTCTCCCTCCATGGGGGCATTACTGGGAACATCGTAACGTCTCCCTCCATGGGGCATTACTGGGAACATCGTGACGTCTCCCTCCATGGGGCATTACTGGGAACATCGTGACGTCTCCCTCCATGGGGGCATTACTGGGAACATCGTGACGTCTCCCTCCATGGGGCATTACTGGGACATCGTGACGTCCTCCCTCCATGGGGCATTACTGGGAACATCGTGACGTCTGTCTCCATGGGGCATTACTGGGAACATCGTGACGTCTGTCTCCATGGGGCATTACTGGGAACATCGTGACGTCTCCCTCCATGGGGCATTACTGGGAACATCGTGACGTCTCCCTCCATGGGCATTACTGGGAACATCGTGACGTCTGCCTCCATGGGGCCTTACTGGGAACATCGTGACGTCTCCCTCCATGGGGCATTACTGGGAACATCGTGACGTCTCCCTCCATGTGGCATTACTGGGAACATCGTGACGTCTGCCTTCATGGGGCATTACTGGGAACATCGTGACGTCTCCCTCCATGGGGCATTACTGGGAACATCGTGACGTCTCCCTCCATGGGGTATTACTGGAACATCGTGACGTCTCCCTCCATGGGGCATTACTGGGAACATCGTGACGTCTGCCTCCATGGGGCATTACTGGGAACATCGTGACGTCTCCCTCCATGGGGCATTACTGGGAACATCGTGACGTCTCCCTCCATGGGCATTAATGGGAACATCGTGACGTCTCCTCCATGGGGCATTACTGGGAACATCGTGACGTCTCCCTCCATGGGGCATTACTGGGAACATCGTGACGTCTGCCTCCATGGGGCATTACTGGGAACATCGTGACGTCTCCCTCCAGGGGCATTACTGGGAACATCGTGACGTCTCCCTCCATGGGGCATTACTGGGAACATCGTGACGTCTCCCTCCATGGGGCATTACTGGGAACATCGTGACGTCTCCCTCCATGGGGCATTACTGGGAACATCGTGACGTCTGCCTCCATGGGGCATTACTGGGAACATCGTGACGTCCCCTCCATGGGGCATTACTGGGAACATCGTGACGTCTCCCTCCATGGGGCATTACTGGGAACATCGTGACGTCTCCCTCCATGGGCATTACTGGGAACATCGTGACGTCTCCCTCCATGGGGCATTACTGGGAACATCGTGACGTCTGTCTCCATGGGGCATTACTGGGAACATCGTGACGTCTCCCTCCATGGGGGCATTACTGGGAACATCGTGACGTCTGCCTCCATGGGGCATTACTGGGAACATCGTGACGTCTCCCTCCATGGGGCATTACTGGGAACATCGTGACGTCTCCCTCCATGGGGCATTACTGGGAACATCGTGACGTCTCCCTCCATGGGGCATTACTGGGAACATCGTGACGTCTGCCTCCATGGGGCATTACTAGGAACATCGTGACGTCTCCCTCCATGGGGGCATTACTGGGAACATCGTGACGTCTCCCTCCATGGGGCATTACTGGGAACATCGTGACGTCTCCCTCCATGGGGCATTACTGGGAACATCGTGACGTCTCCCTCCATGGAGCATTACTGGGAACATCGTGACGTCCCCTCCATGGGGCATTACTGGGAACATCGTGACGTCTCCCTCCATGGGGCATTACTGGGAACATCGTGACGTCTGCCTCCATGGGGCATTACTGGAACATCGTGACGTCTCCCTCCATGGGGCAATACTGGGAACATCGTGACGTCTCCCTCCATGGGGGCATTACTGGGAACATCGTGACGTCTCCCTCCATGGGGCATTACTGGGAACATCGTGACGTCTCCCTCCATGGGGCATTACTGGGAACATCGTGACGTCTCCCTCCATGGGGCATTACTGGGAACATTGTGACGTCTCCCTCCATGGGGCATTACTGGGAACATCGTGACGTCTGTCTCCATGGGGCATTACTGGGAACATCGTGACGTCTGCCTCCATGGGGCATTACTGGGAACATCGTGACGTCTGCCTCCATGGGGCCTTACTGGGAACATCGTGACGTCTCCCTCCATGGGGCATTACTGGGAACATCGTGACGTCTCCCTCCATGGGGCATTACTGGGAACATCGTGACGTCTCCCTCCATGGGGCATTACTGGGAACATCGTGACGTCTCCCTCCATGGGGCATTACTGGGAACATCGTGACGTCTGCCTCCATGGGGCATTACTGGGAACATCGTGACGTCTGCCCATGGGGCATTACTGGGAACATCGTGACGTCTCCCTCCATGGGGCATTACTGGGAACATCGTGACGTCTGCCTCCATGGGGCATTACTGGGAACATCGTGACGTCTCCCTCCATGGGGGCATTACTGGGAACATCGTAACGTCTCCCTCCATGGGGCATTACTGGGAACATCGTGACGTCTCCCTCCATGGGGCATTACTGGGAAAATCGTGACGTCTCCCTCCATGGGGGCATTACTGGGAACATCGTGACGTCTCCCTCCATGGGGCATTACTGGGAACATCGTGACGTCTCCCTCCATGGGGCATTACTGGGAACATCGTGACGTCTGCCTCCATGGCGGCATTACTGGGAACATCGTGACGTCTCCCTCCATGGGGCATTACTGGGAACATCGTGACGTCTCCCTCCATGGGGCATTACTGGGAACATCGTGACGTCTCCCTCCATGGGGCATTACTGGGAACATCGTGACGTCTCCCTCCATGGGGCATTACTGGGAACATCGTGACGTCTCCCTCCATGGGGCATTACTGGGAAATCGTGACGTCTCCCTCCATGGGGCATTACTGGGAACATCGTGACGTCTCCCTCCATGGGGCATTACTGGGAACATCGTGACGTCTCCCTCCATGGGGCATTACTGGGAACATCGTGACGTCTCCCTCCATGGGGCATTACTGGGAACATCGTGACGTCTCCCTCCATGGGGGCATTACTGGGAACATCGTGACGTCTCCCTCCATGGGGCATTACTGGGAACATCGTGACGTCTGCCTCCATGGGGCATTACTGAGAACATCGTGACGTCTCCCTCCATGGGGCATTACTGGGAACATCGTAACGTCTCCCTCCATGGGGCATTACTGGGAACATCGTGACGTCTGTCTCCATGGGGCATTACTGGGAACATCGTGACGTCTCCCTCCATGGGGCATTACTGGGAACATCGTGACGTCTCCCTCCATGGGGCATTACTGGGAACATCGTGACGTCTGCCTCCATGGGGCCTTACTGGGAACATCGTGACGTCTCCCTCCATGGGGCATTACTGGGAACATCGTGACGTCTCCCTCCATGTGGCATTACTGGGAACATCGTGACGTCTGCCTCCATGGGGCATTACTGGGAACATCGTGACGTCTCCCTCCATGGGGCATTACTGGGAACATCGTGACGTCTCCCTCCATGGGGGTATTACTGGGAACATCGTGACGTCTCCCTCCATGGGGCATTACTGGGAACATCGTGACGTCTGCCTCCATGGGGCATTACTGGGAACATCGTGACGTCTCCCTCCATGGGGCATTACTGGGAACATCGTGACGTCTCCCTCCATGGGGCATTACTGGGAACATCGTGACGTCTCCCTCCATGGGCATTACTGGGAACATCGTGAGTCTCCCTCCATGGGGCATTACCTGGGAATGATGTCCAATTAATTAAGCCACCAGTCGTAGTCTTTAGTCCAACATGGCGTCCTCTGGGCTTCAGTCGTAGTCTTTAGTCCAACATGGCGTCCTCTGGGCTTCTGTCGTATTCTTTAGTCCAACATGGCGTCCTCTGGGCTTCAGTCGTAGTCTTTAGTCCAACATGGCGTCCTCTGGGCTTCAGTCGTATTCTTTAGTCCAACATGGCGTCCTCTGGGCTTCAGTCGTAGTCTTTAGTCCAACATGGCGTCCTCTGGGCTTCAGTCGTAGTCTTTAGTCCACCATGGCGTCCTCTGGGCTTCAGTCGTAGTCTTTAGTCCAACATGGCGTCCTCTGGGCTTCAGTCGTATTCTTTAGTCCACCATGGCGTCCTCTGGGCTTCTCTCTCATCTCTTCTCACGGATGAGTCGCTGATATTAAAGATTGAATCAGAATAAGATATCTAACCCTAACACTAAACTTAAGCAAATAGTTTATGGAAGAAAGGTCAGAAATAAACGTTTGAATATCTGAAGATCCTTCGTCTGTAAAACAAAGACACATTCACCATCTTGCGTACACATTCATTTATTTCATCGTCAAACTGTACAGGTGCATGCTGGGAGTTCAGGGCACCGCCTCCATGTAATCTGCACCGTGACTGAGAGACAGCTGAGAGACGCTCAGGTCCTGCGTAGCGTCCTCCATCTGAAACACACAGAGACACACAGAGACACACAGAGACACACAATCAGAAAAACTGTAACTGTTCCTATTGGACAGTAACTGTTCCTATTGGACAGTAACTGTTCCTATTGGACAGTAACTGTTCCTATTGGACTGTAACTGTTCCTATTGGACAGTAACTGTTCCTATTGGACTGTAACTGTTCTTATTGGACTGTAACTGTTCCTATTGGACTGTAACTGTTCCTATTGGACTGTCACTGTTCCTATTGGACTGTAACTGTTCCTATTGGACTGTAACTGTTCCTATTGGACTGTAACTGTTCCTATTGGACAGTAACTGTTCCTATTGGACTGTAACTGTTCCTATTGGACTGTAACTGTTCCTATTGGACAGTAACTGTTCCTATTGGATTGTAACTGTTCCTATTGGACAGTAACTGTTCCTATTGGACTGTAACCGTTCTTATTGGATTGTAACTGTTCCTATTGGACAGTAACTGTTCCTATTGGACTGTAACTGTTCTTATTGGATTGTAACTGTTCCTATTGGACTGTAACTGTTCCTATTGGACTATAACTGTTACTATTGGACAGTAACTGTTCTTATTGGACAGTAACTGTTCTTATTGGATTGTAACTGTTGTCCTATTGGACTGTCACTGTTCCTATTGGACAGTAACTGTTCTTATTGGGATTGTAGCTGTTCCTATCGGACTATAACTGTTACTATTGGACTGTAACTGTTCCTATTGGACAGTAATGGCGCGTTTCCACTGCAGCGGGGTAGCCCCGTTTAAGCGTCCCTAAGCGTCCTCGCTCTGGCCTCGAGCTGCCTCGCTGGCCGGCCCAGGCCGTGGCGCATTTCCATTACAGTTTAGGACCTGGGGTAGCAACGCAGTGTAGGCGGGGCGATCGGCTTTGTTTTTGTTCACATTTCGAGTTGTTCCGTCGAGCTCCCGCTGGATTTGATCATCCCCAATGAGATGTAGGAACGTCGTCACCTCCTCGGTCGACCACGGTGTGCTTTTCTTATTAGACGTAGCCATTTTTGTAGCTCATCCGTTTACAAAATGCTGTTTATAAAAATGCTGCAAGCTTGCTTCTAAATATATATGCGACGCTAGGGATGAACTTGCACGCGATCTTGTAACGATTCTCTCTGACCAATCAGCAGTCGAGAGTGTTGACGTCACTAGTTCAGCCCTGGCCCTGGTCTGAGGGAACCACGATTTTATGAGGCCGGAAAAAGAGGGAAAAAGTACCCGCTGGCCGGTACTAGGCTATATGGAAACGCCACCAAAAACCGGCCTGGCCGCTTGAGGACGGTTAAGGACGCTTAAACGGGGTTACCCGCTGCAGTGGAAACGCGCCATAACTGTTCCTATTGGACTATAACTGTTCCTATTGGACAGTAACTGTTCCCATTGGACAGTAACTGTTCCTATTGGACTGTAACTGTTCCTATTGGACTGTAACTGTTCCTATTGGACTATAACTGTTCCTATTGGACAGTAACTGTTCCTATTGGACAGTAACTGTTCCTATTGGACAGTAACTGTTCCTATTGGACTGTAACGGTTCCTATTGGACTGTAACTAATAGGTCCTGGATGGATATCCTCGTGGATTCATCTTCCTATTATACACACATGCATTTCCAAACATTTGGACTACCTATGTTGCAAATGTATTATCTTTTCAATTTACACACGGCATCTATTGCACGTCTGTCCGTCCTGGGAGAGGGATCCCTCCTCTGTTGCTCTCCCTGAGGTTTCTCCCATTTTCCCTTTAAACTGTGGGTTTTCTTCGGAAGTTTTTCCTTGTACGGTGTGAGGGTCTAAGGACAGAGGGTGTCGTATTGTCATACTGATATTTTGTACAAACTGTAAAGTCCACTGAGACAAATGTAACATTTGTGATATTGGGCTATATAAATAAACATTGATTGATTGATTGATTGATTGATAACTGTTCTTATTGGACAGTAACTGTTCCTATTGGACTGTAACTGTTCCTATTGGACTATAACTGTTCCTATTGGACAGTAACTGTTCCTATTGGACTGTAACTGTTCCTATTGGACTGTAACTGTTCCTATTGGACTATAACTGTTCCTATTGGACTAACTGTTCCTATTGGACAATAACTGTTCCTATTGGACTGTAACTTTTCCTATTGGACTGTCACTGTTACTATTGGACTGTCACTGTTCCTATTGGACTGTCACTGTTCCTATTGGACTGTCACTGTTCCTATTGGACTATAACTGTTCCTATTGGACTAACTGTTCCTATTGGACTGTCACTGTTACTATTGGACTGTCACTGTTCCTATTGGACTGTCACTGTTCCTATTGGACTGTCACTGTTCCTATTGGACTAACTGTTCCTATTGGACAATAACTGTTCCTATTGGACTGTAACTGTTCCTATTGGACTGTCACTGTTACTATTGGACTGTCACTGTTCCTCTTGGACTGTCACTGTTCCTATTGGACAGTAACTGTTCCTATTGGACTGTAACTGTTCCTATTGGACTGTAACTGTTCCTATTCGACAGTAACTGTTTCCTATTGGACTGTAACTGTGTGCATCTGGACCCGGTGACACACATTACCTATTGACGCAGCAACCACTGTAAGTTATATTCTTGTTTAATTAGACTTCTCGGTTTCATTTATTCGACTCTGTATAATTGTTATTGTACCTTAAACGGCTAAATCGCTTTTGAGAGATTTTAAATCTCAGATCTGCTCAGGCGAAACCTGCTTCACAGGTCTCAGCACTCAAGCCTGCATTATTAATATAGGCAGGGCCAGTCTATTGTCGCCCATCAGCTGTAGATAGTTAACTAATTAGAGGGGCGTGCCCCTACAGCTGTGAGAACTGAGCAATCAGGCGTCCATTTTAGGTATCACTTTCCTGGAGCGTCAGCTTCAGCGGCAGACAGCCGAAGACTGACAAAGACATTGGAGTCCTACAGGAGTAAGACTGACAAAGACATTGGAGTCCTACGGGAGTAAGACTGAGCAAGACATTGGAATCCTACAGGAGTCACGAGGGAGGCAAAGAGGAGGCAAATCCTACTTTGGATTGATCTAAGTATCGCTGGTGTTTTTATTTTCCTATTTTGTTTCATTTATTTTGTTGTTTAGCCCCTCATGCTATAATCAGTGTATTTTCTCCATTCCTGTTCATGTGTCTTCTCGCAATTATCACTGGCCCCCGTGTATCTCGTAATCGATATAACCGGCCTGCTCTCGGCTATCCCATCGTGCTCCACTGAGATCCAACATCTAGTTTCAGGTGGCCTGTGGAACTGCCAGTCAGCTGTTCCTAAGGCTGACTTCATCTCTGGCTACGCCTCCCTGCAGTCTCTGGATTTCCCTTGCTCTCACTGAGACCTGGATTACCCCCAACACATCCACCCCAGCAGCTCTCTCCACTGCATATTCCTTCTCCCATACACCCAGACCCTCTGGCAGAGGAGGTGGCACTGGTCTCCTGCTCTCTCCCAAATGGAGCTTTTCCCTCTTCAAGCTACCTAACTTCACTTCTTCCACCTTTGAGTTCCATGCCGTCACAGTAACCCATCCTATACAGTTAACCATTGTTGTTCTCTACCGTCCACCAGGCGCCTTGGGGGACTTCTTGGAGGAATTAGATAATCTCCTCTCACTCATCCCTGAAACTGGCCCTCCCACTGTACTTCTCGGAGACTTCAACCTCCAGACGGGGAAGATAGACGAACTAACATCTCTGTTAACCGCCTTTGCTTTCTCACTGTCTCCATCCCCACCGACTCATAAAGCTGGCAATGTCCTTGATCTCATATTCTCAAGGAACTGCGCTACTTCTAACTTCTCTGTAAACCCCGCTCCACACATCCGATCACTTCTTCATTTCATTCTCTCTATCCCTTTCCAAACATAACAAACTAATCTCTTCCCATCCTACACTTGTCTGCCGTAACCTTCGCTCCCTCTCCCCCTCTACCTTTGCCTCGTCGGTGCTCTCAGCCCTCCCTTCCTCTGACTCGTTCCAACTCCTGCCTCCAAACTCTGCTGCAGAAACTCTCCTCTCTACTCTCTCATCCTCTCTGGACTCTCTCTGTCCTCTCACATCTCGGCAGGCTCGTCAGTCCCCTCCTGCTCCCTGGCTAAATGATGCACTGCGTGCTAATAGAACCGTCCTTAGGGCAGCAGAGCGGAAATGGTGGAAATCCAAACACCGTGACGACCTCCTAACCTATCAGCTCTCCTCTCCTCTTTCTCTGCTTCGATCTCTCAGGCAAAAAGCACTTTCTTTCAAGATAAGATCCAATCTTCCTATTCCAATCCTAAAAAATATTTTCCATCTTCTCCACCCTCTTGGACCCTCCAAAAGCTCCTCCCCCCTCCTCACTTCTGTCAAGCGACTTTGTTACCCACTTTGAAAAAAAGGTTGATGATATTCGCTCTTCTTTCTGACTCACCTCTACATTACATTACATTACATTGCATTTAGCTGACGCTTTGTCCAAAGCGACTTACAATAAGTACATTCGACCAGGAAGACACAACCTTGAAGAAAACAGAATCATATAAGTATATCAGGTTTCATAGAGCCAAACATTTCAAGTGCTACTCAACTGGCTTTAGGTAATCCAGTCCTTTATTGGTATAAAAGTGCTTCGTTAATCGTTCTAACGCTCGAAGTGGAGTCGAAAGAGATGAGTTTTCAGTTTGCGCCGGAAGATGTGCAAGCTATCTGCCGTCCTGATGTCAATGGGGAGCTCATTTCCACCATCTTGGAGCCAGGATAGCAAACCCACGTGTTTTCGGCCGATGGGAACTTGGGTCCCCCTCGCTGCGAGGGCGCACGAGTCGTTTGGCTGATGCAGAGCGTAGTGCACGCGCTGGGGTGTACGGTTTAACCATGTCCTGGATGTAGGAAGGGCCAGATCCATTCGCAGCACGGTAGCAAGTACCAGTGTCTTGAAGTGGATTCTAGCAGTTACCGGAAGCCAGTGAAGGGAGCGGAGGAGCGGAGTGGTGTGGGAGAATTTAGGAAGGTTGAAAACCAGACGAGCCGCTGCATTCTGGATGAGCTGCAGAGGTCGGATGGCACATGCAGGTAGACCAGCCAGGAGGGAGTTGCAGTAGTCTAGGCGTGAGATGACGAGAGCCTGGACCAGAACCTGAGTCGCTTTCTGAGTCAGCTGGGGACGTATCTTCCTGATGTGTAAAGCGTGTATCTGCAGCAGCGGGTTGTAGCAGCGATGTTGCAGTGAAGGACAGGTTGTTATCTAGGGTCACACCCAGATTCCTTGCAGTGCGTGGCGGGGAAACAACTGAGGTGCCGATGTTGATGTCAGGTCAAGAGTGGGACAATCTTTTCCCGGGAGGAAGAGCAGCTCAGTCTTGTCAAGGTTGAGTTTGAGGTGGTGAGCAGACATCCACTGAGAGATGTCAGCTAGACAAGCAGAGATGCGTGCGACGACCTGGGTCTCTGAGCGGGGAAAGGACAGAATTAATTGGGGTCGTCAGCGTAGCAGTGGTAAGAAAAACCATGCAGGCTAATGATGATCCGAGCGAGTTTGTGAACAAGGAGAAGAGGAGGGGACCAAGAACAGAGCCCTGAGGGACCCCCGTAGTAATTGACAAGGGTCGGACTCAGACCCTCTCCAAGTCACCCTGTAGGTACGGTCTTTCAGGTATGAGGTGAGGAGGGAAAGTGCAGAGCCAGAACTCCAAGTTTTTGGAGAGTGCGAAGGAGGATCTGATGATTCACCGTGTCGAATGCAGCAGACAGGTCCAACAGGGAACATCGTGACGTCTCCCTCCATGGGGGCATTACTGGAACATCGTGACGTCTCCCTCCATGGGGCATTACGGGAACATCGTGACGTCTCCCTCCATGGGGCATTACTGGGAACATCGTGACGCTCCCTCCATGGGGCAATTACTGGGAACATCGTGACGTCCCCTCCATGGGGCATTACTGGGAACATCGTGACGTCTCCCTCCATGGGGGCATTACTGGGAACATCGTGACGGTCTCCCTCCATGGGGCATTACTGGGAACATCGTGACGTCTGCCTCCATGGGGCATTACTGAGAACATCGTGACGTCTCCCTCCATGGGGCATTACTGGGTAACATCGTGACGTCTTGTCTCCATGGGGCATTACTGGAACATCGTGACGTCTGCCTCCATGGGGCATTACTGGGAACATCGTGACGTCTCCCTCCATGGGGCATTACTGGGAACATCGTGACGTCTCCCTCCATGGGGCATTACTGGGAACATCGTGACGTCTGCCTCCATGGGGCCTTACTGGGAACATCGTGACGTCTCCCTCCATGGGGGCATTACTGGGAACATCGTGACGTCTCCCTCCATGTGGCCATTACTGGGAACATCGTGACGTCTGCCTTCATGGGGGCATTACTGGGAACATCGTGACGTCTTCCCTCCATGGGGCATTACTGGGAACATCGTGACGTCTCCCTCCATGGGGGTATTACTGGGAACATCGTGACGTCTCCCTCCATGGGGCATTACTGGGAACATCGTGACGTCTGCCTCCATGGGGCATTACTGGGAACATCGTGACGTCTCCCTCCATGGGGCATTACTGGGAACATCGTGACGTCTCCCTCCATGGGGCATTACTGGGAACATCGTGACGTCTCCCTCCATGGGGCATTACTGGGAACATCGTGACGTCTCCCTCCATGGGGCTATTACTGGGAATGATGTCCAATTAATTAAGCCACCAGTCGTAGTCTTTAGTCCAACATGGCGTCCTCTGGGCTTCAGTCGTAGTCTTAGTCCAACATGGCGTCCTCTGGGCTTCAGTCGTATTCTTTAGTCCAACATGGCGTCCTCTGGGCTTCAGTCGTAGTCTTTAGTCCAACATGGCGTCCTCTGGGCTTCAGTCGTATTCTTTAGTCCAACATGGCGTCCTCTGGGCTTTCAGTCGTAGTCTTTAGTCCAACATGGCGTCCTCTGGGCTTCAGTCGTAAGTCTTTAGTCCACCATGGCGTCCTCTGGGCTTCAGTCGTAGTCTTTAGTCCAACATGGCGTCCTCTGGGCTTCAGTCGTATTTCTTAGTCCACCATGGCGTCCTCTGGGCTTCTCTCTCATCTCTTCTCACGGATGAGTCGCTGATATTAAAGATTGAATCAGAATAAGATATCTAACCCTAACACTAACTTAAGCAAATAGTTTATGGAAGAAAGGTCAGAAATAAACGTGTTTGAATATCTGAAGATCCTTCGTCTGTAAAAACAAAGACACATTCACCATCTTGCGTAAACACATTCATTTATTTCATCGTCAAACTGTAACAGGTGCATGCTGGGAGTTCAGGGCACCGCCTCCATGTAATCTGCACCGTGACTTGAGAGACAGCTGAGAGACGCTCAGGTCCTGCGTAGCGTCCTCCATCTGAAACACACAGAGACACACAGAGACACACAGAGACACACAATCAGAAAAACTGTAACTGTTCCTATTGGACAGTAACTGTTCCTATTGGACAGTAACTGTTCCTATTGGACAGTAACTGTTCCTATTGGACTGTAACTGTGTTCCTATTGGACAGTAACTGTTCCTATTGGACTGTAACTGTTCTTATTGGGACTGTAACTGTTCCTATTGGACTGTAACTGTTCCTATTGGACGTCACTGTTCCTATTGGACTGTACTGTTCCTATTGGACTGTAACTGTTCCTATTGGACTGTAACTGTTCCTATTGGACAGTAACTGTTCCTATTGGGACTGTAAACTGTTCCTATTGGACTGTAAACTGTTCCTATTGGACAGTAACTGTTCCTATTGGATTGTAACTGTTCCTATTGGACAGTAACTGTTCCTATTGGACTGTAACCGTTCTTATTGGATTGTAACTGTTCCTATTGGACAGTAACTGTTCCTATTGGACTGTAACTGTTCTTATTGGATTGTAACTGTTCCTATTGGACTGTAACTGTTCCTATTGGACTATTAACTGTTACTATTGGACAGTAACTGTTCTTATTGGACAGTAACTGTTCTTATTGGATTGTAAACTGTTCCTATTGGACTGTCACTGTTCCTATTGGACAGTAACTGTTCTTATTGGATTGTAGCTGTTCCTATCGGACTATAACTGTTACTATTGGACTGTAACTGTTCCTATGGACAGTAATGGCGCGTTTCCACTGCAGCGGGGGTAGCCCCGTTTAAGCGTCCCTAAGCGTCCTTCGCTCTGGCCTCGAGCTGCCTCGCTGGCCGGCCCAGGCCGTGGCGCATTTCCATTACAGTTTAGGACCTGGGGTAGCAACGCAGTGTAGGCGGGGCGATCGGCTTTGTTTTTGTTCACATTTCGAGTTGTTCCGTCGAGCTCCCGCTGGATTTGATCATCCCCAATGAGATGTAGGAACGTCGTCACCTCCTCGGTCGACCACGGTGTGCTTTTCTATTAGACGTAGCCATTTTTGTAGCTCATCCGTTTACAAAATGCTGTTTATAAAAATGCTGCAAGCTTGCTTCTAAATATATATGCGACGCTAGGGATGAACTTGCACGCGATCTTGTAACGATTCTCTCTGACCAATCAGCAGTCGAGAGTGTTGACGTCACTAGTTCAGCCCTGGCCCTGGTCTGAGGGAACACACGATTTTATGAGGCCGGAAAAAGAGGGAAAAAGTACCCGCTGGCCGGTACTAGGCTATATGGAAACGCCACCAAAACCGGCCTGGCCGCTTGAGGACGGTTAAGGACGCTTAAACGGGGTTACCCCGCTGCAGTGGAAACGCGCCATAACTGTTCCTATTGGACTATAACTGTTCCTATTGGACAGTAACTGTTCCCATTGGACAGTAACTGTTCCTATTGGACTGTAACTGTTCCTATTGGACTGTAACTGTTCCTATTGGACTATAACTGTTCCTATTGGACAGTAACTGTTCCTATTGGACAGTTAACTGTTCCTATTGGACAGTAACTGTTCCTATTGGACTGTAACGGTTCCTATGGGACTGTAACTAATAGGTCCTGGATGGATATCCTCGTGGATTTCAATCTTCCTATTATACACACATGCATTTCCAAACATTTGGACTACCTATGTTGCAAATGTATTATCTTTTCAATTTACAACACACGGCATCTATTGCACGTCTGTCCGTCCTGGGAGAGGGATCCCTCCTCTGTTGCTCTCCCTGAGGTTCTCTCCCATTTTTCCCTTTAAACTGTGGGTTTTCTTCGGAAGTTTTTCCTTGTACGGTGTGAGGGTCTAAGGACAGAGGGTGTCGTATTGTTCATACTGATATTTTGTACAAACTGTAAAGTCCACTGAGACAAATGTAACCATTTGTGATAATTGGGCTATATAAATAAACATTGATTGATTGATTGATTGATTGATAACTGTTCTTATTGGACAGTAAACTGTTCCTATTGGACTGTAACTGTTCCTATTGACTATAACTGTTCCTATTGGACAGTAACTGTTCCTATTGGACTGTAACTGTTCCTATTGGACTGTAACTGTTCCTATTGGACTATAACTGTTCCTATTGGACTAACTGTTCCTATTGGACAATAACTGTTCCTATTGGACTGTAACTTTTCCTATTGGACTGTCACTGTTACTATTGGACTGTCACTGTTCCTATTGGACTGTCACTGTTCCTATTGGACTGTCACTGTTCCTATTGGACTATAACTGTTCCTATTGGACTAACTGTTCCTATTGGACTGTCACTGTTACTATTGGACTGTCACTGTTCCTATTGGACTGTCACTGTTCCTATTGGACTGTCACTGTTCCTATTGGACTAACTGTTCCTATTGGACAATAACTGTTCCTATTGGACTGTAACTGTTCCTATTGGACTGTCACTGTTACTATTGGACTGTCACTGTTCCTATTGGACTGTCACTGTTCCTATTGGACTGTCACTGTTCCTATTGGAAAGTAACTGTTCCTATTGGACTGTAACTGTTTCCTATTGGACTGTAACTGTTTCCTATTCGACAGTAACTGTTCCTATTGGACTGTAACTGTGTGCATCTGGACCCGGTGACGACATTACCTATTGACGCAGCAACCACTGTAAGTTATATTCTTGTTTAATTAAGACTTCTCGGTTTCATTTATTCGACTCTGTATAATTGTTATTGTACCTTAAACGGCTAAAGTCGCTTTTGAGAGATTTAAAATCTCAGATCTGCTCAGGCGAAACCTGCTTCACAGGTCCTCAGCACTCAAGCCTGCATATTATAATATAAGGCAAGGGCCAGTCTATTGTCGCCCATCAGCTGTAGATAGTTAACTAATTAGAGGGGCGTGCCCCTACAGCTGTGAGAACTGAGCAATCAGGCGTCCATTTTAAGGTATCACTTTCCTGGAGCGTCAGCTTCATAGCGTCAGGACAGCCGAAGACTGACAAAGACATTGGAGTCCTACAGGAGTAAGACTGACAAAGACATTGGAGTCCTACGGGAGTAAGACTGAGCAAGACATTGGAATCCTACAGGAGTCACGAGGGAGGCAAAGAAGGAGGCAAAATCCTACTTTGATTGATCTAAGTATCGCTGGTGTTTTTATTTTCTATTTTGTTTCATTTTATTTTGTTGTTAGCCCCTCATGCTATAATCATGTGTATTTTCTCCATTCTGTTCATGTGTCTTCTCGCAATTATCACTGGCCCCGTGTATCTCGTAATCGATATAACCGGCCTGCTCTCGGCTATCCCACGTGCTCCACTGAGATCCAACATCTAGTTTCAGGTGGCCTGTGGAACTGCCAGTCAGCTGTTCCTAAGGCTGACTTCATCTCTGGCTACGCCTCCCTGCAGTCTCTGGATTTCCTTGCTCTCACTGAGACCTGGATTACTCCATCCAACACATCCACCCAGCAGCTCTCTCCACTGCATATTCCTTCTCCCATACACCCAGACCCTCTGGCAGAGGAGGTGGCACTGGTCTCCTGCCTCTCTCCCAATGGAGCTTTTCCCTCTTCAAGCTACCTAACTTCACTTCTTCCACCTTTGAGTTCCATGCCGTCACAGTAACCCATCCTATACAGTTAACCATTGTTGTTCTCTACCGTCCACCAGGCGCCTTGGGGGACTTCTTGGAGGAATTAGATAATCTCCTCTCACTCATCCCTGAAACTTGGCCCTCCCACTGTACTTCTCGGAGACTTCAACCTCCAGACGGGGAAAGATAGACGAACTAACATCTCTGTTAACCGCCTTTGCTTTCTCACTGTCTCCATCCCCACCGACTCATAAAGCTGGCAATGTCCTTGATCTCATATTCTCAAGGAACTGCGCTACTTCTAACTTCTCTGTAAACCCGCTCCACACATCCGATCACTTCTTCATTTCATTCTCTCTATCCCTTTCCAAACATAACAAACTAATCTCTTCCCATCCTACACTTGTCTGCCGTAACCTTCGCTCCCTCTCCCCCTCTACCTTTGCCTCGTCGGTGCTCTCAGCCCTCCCTTCCTCTGACTCGTTCCAACTCCTGCCTCCAAACTCTGCTGCAGAAACTCTCCTCTCTACTCTCTCATCCTCTCTGGACTCTCTCTGTCCTCTCACATCTCGGCAGGCTCGTCAGTCCCCTCCTGCTCCCTGGCTAAATGATGCACTGCGTGCTAATAGAACCGTCCTTAGGGCAGCTGAGCGGAAATGGTGGAAATCCAAACACCGTGACGACCTCCTAACCTATCAAGCTCTCCTCTCCTCTTTCTCTGCTTCGATCTCTCAGGCAAAAAGCACTTTCTTTCAAGATAGATCCAATCTTCCTATTCCAATCCTAAAAAAATATTTTCCATCTTCTCCACCCTCTTGGACCCTCCAAAAGCTCCTCCCCCCTCCTCACTTCTGTCAAGCGACTTTGTTACCCACTTTGAAAAAAAGGTTGATGATATTCGCTCTTCTTTTTCTGACTCACCTCTACATTACATTACATTACATTGCATTTAGCTGACGCTTTTGTCCAAAGCGACTTACAATAAGTACATTCGACCAGGAAGACACAACCTTGAAGAAAACAGAATCATATAAGTATATCAGGTTTCATAGAGCCAAACATTTCAAGTGCTACTCAACTGGCTTTAGGTAATCCAGTCCTTTATTGGTATAAAAGTGCTTCGTTAATCGTTCTAACGCTCGAAGTGGAGTCGAAAGAGATGAGTTTTCAGTTTGCGCCGGAAGATGTGCAAGCTATCTGCCGTCCTGATGTCAATGGGGAGCTCATTCCACCATCTTGGAGCCAGGATAGCAAACCCACGTGTTTTCGCCGATGGGAACTTGGGTCCCCCTCGCAGCGAGGGCGCAACGAGTCGTTTGGCTGATGCAGAGCGTAGTGCACGCGCTGGGGTGTACGGTTTAACCATGTCCTGGATGTAGGAAGGGCCAGATCCATTCGCAGCACGGTAAGCAAGTACCAGTGTCTTGAAGTGGATTCTAGCAGTTACCGGAAGCCAGTGAAGGGAGCGGAGGAGCGGAGTGGTGTGGGAGAATTTAGGAAGGTTGAAAACCAGACGAGCCGCTGCATTCTGGATGAGCTGCAGAGGTCGGATGGCACATGCAGGTAGACCAGCCAGGAGGGAGTTGCAGTAGTCTAGGCGTGAGATGACGAGAGCCTGGACCAGAACCTGAGTCGCTTTCTGAGTCAGCTGGGGACGTATCTTCCTGATGTTGTAAAGCGTGTATCTGCAGCAGCGGGTTGTAGCAGCGATGTTTGCAGTGAAGGACAGGTTGTTATCTAGGGTCACACCCAGATTCCTTGCAGTCTGAGTCGGGGAAACAACTGAGGTGCCGATGTTGATTGTCAGGTCAAGAGTGGGACAATCTTTTCCCGGGAGGAAGAGCAGCTCAGTCTTGTCAAGGTTGAGTTTGAGGTGGTGAGCAGACATCCACTGAGAGATGTCAGCTAGACAAGCAGAGATGCGTGCGACGACCTGGGTCTCTGAGCGGGGAAAGGACAGAATTAATTGGGTGTCGTCAGCGTAGCAGTGGTAAGAAAAACCATGCAGGCTAATGACTGATCCGAGCGAGTTTGTGTACAAGGAGAAGAGGAGGGGACCAAGAACAGAGCCTGAGGGACCCCCGTAGTTAATTGACAAGGGTCGGACTCAGAACCCTCTCCAAGTCACCCTGTAGGTACGGTCTTTCAGGTATGAGGTGAGGAGGGAAAGTGCAGAGCCAGAAACTCCAAGTTTTTGGAGAGTGCGAAGGAGGATCTGATGATTCACCGTGTCGAATGCAGCAGACAGGTCCAACAGGGAACATCGTGACGTCTCCCTCCATGGGGGCATTACTGGGAACATCGTGACGTCTCCCTCCATGGGGCATTACTGGGAACATCGTGACGTCTCCCTCCATGGGGGCATTACTGGGAACATCGTGACGTCTCCCTCCATGGGGCATTACTGGGAACATCGTGACGTCTCCCTCCATGGGGCATTACTGGGAACATCGTGACGTCTCCCTCCATGGGGGCATTACTGGGAACATCGTGACGTCTCCCTCCATGGGGCATTACTGGGAACATCGTGACGTCTGCCTCCATGGGGCATTACTGAGAACATCGTGACGTCTCCCTCCATGGGGCATTACTGGGAACATCGTGACGTCTGTCTCCATGGGGCATTACTGGGAACATCGTGACGTCTGTCTCCATGGGGCATTACTGGGAACATCGTGACGTCTCCCTCCATGGGGCATTACTGGGAACATCGTGACGTCTCCCTCCATGGGGCATTACTGGGAACATCGTGACGTCTGCCTCCATGGGGCCTTACTGGGAACATCGTGACGTCTCCCTCCATGGGGCATTACTGGGAACATCGTGACGTCTCCCTCCATGTGGCATTACTGGGAACATCGTGACGTCTGCCTTCATGGGGCATTACTGGGAACATCGTGACGTCTCCCTCCATGGGGCATTACTGGGAACATCGTGACGTCTCCCTCCATGGGGGTATTACTGGGAACATCGTGACGTCTCCCTCCATGGGGCATTACTGGGAACATCGTGACGTCTGCCTCCATGGGGCATTACTGGGAACATCGTGACGTCTCCCTCCATGGGGCATTACTGGGAACATCGTGACGTCTCCCTCCATGGGGCATTAATGGGAACATCGTGACGTCTCCCTCCATGGGGCATTACTGGGAACATCGTGACGTCTCCCTCCATGGGGCATTACTGGGAATGATGTCCAATTAATTAAGCCACCAGTCGTAGTCTTTAGTCCAACATGGCGTCCTCTGGGCTTCAGTCGTAGTCTTTAGTCCAACATGGCGTCCTCTGGGCTTCAGTCGTATTCTTTAGTCCAACATGGCGTCCTCTGGGCTTCAGTCGTAGTCTTTAGTCCAACATGGCGTCCTCTGGGCTTCAGTCGTATTCTTTAGTCCAACATGGCGTCCTCTGGGCTTCAGTCGTAGTCTTTAGTCCAACATGGCGTCCTCTGGGCTTCAGTCGTAGTCTTTAGTCCACCATGGCGTCCTCTGGGCTTCAGTCGTAGTCTTTAGTCCAACATGGCGTCCTCTGGGCTTCAGTCGTATTCTTTAGTCCACCATGGCGTCCTCTGGGCTTCTCTCTCATCTCTTCTCACGGATGAGTCGCTGATATTAAAGATTGAATCAGAATAAGATATCTAACCCTAACACTAAACTTAAGCAAATAGTTTATGGAAGAAAGGTCAGAAATAAACGTTTGAATATCTGAAGATCCTTCGTCTGTAAAACAAAGACACATTCACCATCTTGCGTAACACATTCATTTATTTCATCGTCAAACTGTACAGGTGCATGCTGGGAGTTCAGGGCACCGCCTCCATGTAATCTGCACCGTGACTGAGAGACAGCTGAGAGACGCTCAGGTCCTGCGTAGCGTCCTCCATCTGAAACACACAGAGACACACAGAGACACACAGAGACACACAATCAGAAAAACTGTAACTGTTCCTATTGGACAGTAACTGTTCCTATTGGACAGTAACTGTTCCTATTGGACAGTAACTGTTCCTATTGGACTGTAACTGTTCCTATTGGACAGTAACTGTTCCTATTGGACTGTAACTGTTCTTATTGGACTGTAACTGTTCCTATTGGACTGTAACTGTTCCTATTGGACTGTCACTGTTCCTATTGGACTGTAACTGTTCCTATTGGACTGTAACTGTTCCTATTGGACTGTAACTGTTCCTATTGGACAGTAACTGTTCCTATTGGACTGTAACTGTTCCTATTGGACTGTAACTGTTCCTATTGGACAGTAACTGTTCCTATTGGATTGTAACTGTTCCTATTGGACAGTAACTGTTCCTATTGGACTGTAACCGTTCTTATTGGATTGTAACTGTTCCTATTGGACAGTAACTGTTCCTATTGGACTGTAACTGTTCTTATTGGATTGTAACTGTTCCTATTGGACTGTAACTGTTCCTATTGGACTATAACTGTTACTATTGGACAGTAACTGTTCTTATTGGACAGTAACTGTTCTTATTGGATTGTAACTGTTCCTATTGGACTGTCACTGTTCCTATTGGACAGTAACTGTTCTTATTGGATTGTAGCTGTTCCTATCGGACTATAACTGTTACTATTGGACTGTAACTGTTCCTATTGGACAGTAATGGCGCGTTTCCACTGCAGCGGGGTAGCCCCGTTTAAGCGTCCCTAAGCGTCCTCGCTCTGGCCTCGAGCTGCCTCGCTGGCCGGCCCAGGCCGTGGCGCATTTCCATTACAGTTTAGGACCTGGGGTAGCAACGCAGTGTAGGCGGGGCGATCGGCTTTGTTTTTGTTCACATTTCGAGTTGTTCCGTCGAGCTCCCGCTGGATTTGATCATCCCCAATGAGATGTAGGAACGTCGTCACCTCCTCGGTCGACCACGGTGTGCTTTTCTTATTAGACGTAGCCATTTTTGTAGCTCATCCGTTTACAAAATGCTGTTTATAAAAATGCTGCAAGCTTGCTTCTAAATATATATGCGACGCTAGGGATGAACTTGCACGCGATCTTGTAACGATTCTCTCTGACCAATCAGCAGTCGAGAGTGTTGACGTCACTAGTTCAGCCCTGGCCCTGGTCTGAGGGAACCACGATTTTATGAGGCCGGAAAAAGAGGGAAAAAGTACCCGCTGGCCGGTACTAGGCTATATGGAAACGCCACCAAAAACCGGCCTGGCCGCTTGAGGACGGTTAAGGACGCTTAAACGGGGTTACCCGCTGCAGTGGAAACGCGCCATAACTGTTCCTATTGGACTATAACTGTTCCTATTGGACAGTAACTGTTCCCATTGGACAGTAACTGTTCCTATTGGACTGTAACTGTTCCTATTGGACTGTAACTGTTCCTATTGGACTATAACTGTTCCTATTGGACAGTAACTGTTCCTATTGGACAGTAACTGTTCCTATTGGACAGTAACTGTTCCTATTGGACTGTAACGGTTCCTATTGGACTGTAACTAATAGGTCCTGGATGGATATCCTCGTGGATTCATCTTCCTATTATACACACATGCATTTCCAAACATTTGGACTACCTATGTTGCAAATGTATTATCTTTTCAATTTACACACGGCATCTATTGCACGTCTGTCCGTCCTGGGAGAGGGATCCCTCCTCTGTTGCTCTCCCTGAGGTTTCTCCCATTTTTCCCTTTAAACTGTGGGTTTTCTTCGGAAGTTTTTCCTTGTACGGTGTGAGGGTCTAAGGACAGAGGGTGTCGTATTGTCATACTGATATTTTGTACAAACTGTAAAGTCCACTGAGACAAATGTAACATTTGTGATATTGGGCTATATAAATAAACATTGATTGATTGATTGATTGATTGATAACTGTTCTTATTGGACAGTAACTGTTCCTATTGGACTGTAACTGTTCCTATTGGACTATAACTGTTCCTATTGGACAGTAACTGTTCCTATTGGACTGTAACTGTTCCTATTGGACTGTAAACTGTTCCTATTGGACTATAACTGTTCCTATTGGACTAACTGTTCCTATTGGACAATAACTGTTCCTATTGGACTGTAACTTTTCCTATTGGACTGTCACTGTTACTATTGGACTGTCACTGTTCCTATTGGACTGTCACTGTTCCTATTGGACTGTCACTGTTCCTATTGGACTATAACTGTTCCTATTGGACTAACTGTTCCTATTGGACTGTCACTGTTACTATTGGACTGTCACTGTTCCTATTGGACTGTCACTGTTCCTATTGGACTGTCACTGTTCCTATTGGACTAACTGTTCCTATTGGACAATAACTGTTCCTATTGGACTGTAACTGTTCCTATTGGACTGTCACTGTTACTATTGGACTGTCACTGTTCCTATTGGACTGTCACTGTTCCTATTGGACTGTCACTGTTCCTATTGGAAAGTAACTGTTCCTATTGGACTGTAACTGTTCCTATTGGACTGTAACTGTTCCTATTCGACAGTAACTGTTCCTATTGGACTGTAACTGTGTGCATCTGGACCCGGTGACGACATTACCTATTGACGCAGCAACCACTGTAAGTTATATTCTTGTTTAATTAGACTTCTCGGTTTCATTTATTCGACTCTGTATAATTGTTATTGTACCTTAAACGGCTAAATCGCTTTTGAGAGATTTTAAATCTCAGATCTGCTCAGGCGAAACCTGCTTCACAGGTCTCAGCACTCAAGCCTGCATTATTAATATAGGCAGGGCCAGTCTATTGTCGCCCATCAGCTGTAGATAGTTAACTAATTAGAGGGGCGTGCCCCTACAGCTGTGAGAACTGAGCAATCAGGCGTCCATTTTAGGTATCACTTTCCTGGAGCGTCAGCTTCAGCGTCAGACAGCCGAAGACTGACAAAGACATTGGAGTCCTACAGGAGTAAGACTGACAAAGACATTGGAGTCCTACGGGAGTAAGACTGAGCAAGACATTGGAATCCTACAGGAGTCACGAGGGAGGCAAAGAGGAGGCAAATCCTACTTTGATTGATCTAAGTATCGCTGGTGTTTTTATTTTCTATTTTGTTTCATTTTATTTTGTTGTTTAGCCCCTCATGCTATAATCATGTGTATTTTCTCCATTCCTGTTCATGTGTCTTCTCGCAATTATCACTGGCCCCGTGTATCTCGTAATCGATATAACCGGCCTGCTCTCGGCTATCCCACGTGCTCCACTGAGATCCAACATCTAGTTTCAGGTGGCCTGTGGAACTGCCAGTCAGCTGTTCCTAAGGCTGACTTCATCTCTGGCTACGCCTCCCTGCAGTCTCTGGATTTCCTTGCTCTCACTGAGACCTGGATTACTCCATCCAACACATCCACCCCAGCAGCTCTCTCCACTGCATATTCCTTCTCCCATACACCCAGACCCTCTGGCAGAGGAGGTGGCACTGGTCTCCTGCTCTCTCCCAAATGGAGCTTTTCCCTCTTCAAGCTACCTAACTTCACTTCTTCCACCTTTGAGTTCCATGCCGTCACAGTAACCCATCCTATACAGTTAACCATTGTTGTTCTCTACCGTCCACCAGGCGCCTTGGGGGACTTCTTGGAGGAATTAGATAATCTCCTCTCACTCATCCCTGAAACTGGCCCTCCCACTGTACTTCTCGGAGACTTCAACCTCCAGACGGGGAAGATAGACGAACTAACATCTCTGTTAACCGCCTTTGCTTTCTCACTGTCTCCATCCCCACCGACTCATAAAGCTGGCAATGTCCTTGATCTCATATTCTCAAGGAACTGCGCTACTTCTAACTTCTCTGTAAACCCGCTCCACACATCCGATCACTTCTTCATTTCATTCTCTCTATCCCTTTCCAAACATAACAAACTAATCTCTTCCCATCCTACACTTGTCTGCCGTAACCTTCGCTCCCTCTCCCCCTCTACCTTTGCCTCGTCGGTGCTCTCAGCCCTCCCTTCCTCTGACTCGTTCCAACTCCTGCCTCCAAACTCTGCTGCAGAAACTCTCCTCTCTACTCTCTCATCCTCTCTGGACTCTCTCTGTCCTCTCACATCTCGGCAGGCTCGTCAGTCCCCTCCTGCTCCCTGGCTAAATGATGCACTGCGTGCTAATAGAACCGTCCTTAGGGCAGCAGAGCGGAAATGGTGGAAATCCAAACACCGTGACGACCTCCTAACCTATCAAGCTCTCCTCTCCTCTTTCTCTGCTTCGATCTCTCAGGCAAAAAGCACTTTCTTTCAAGATAAGATCCAATCTTCCTATTCCAATCCTAAAAAAATATTTTCCATCTTCTCCACCCTCTTGGACCCTCCAAAAGCTCCTCCCCCCTCCTCACTTCTGTCAAGCGACTTTGTTACCCACTTTGAAAAAAAGGTTGATGATATTCGCTCTTCTTTTTCTGACTCACCTCTACATTACATTACATTACATTGCATTTAGCTGACGCTTTTGTCCAAAGCGACTTACAATAAGTACATTCGACCAGGAAGACACAACCTTGAAGAAAACAGAATCATATAAGTATATCAGGTTTCATAGAGCCAAACATTTCAAGTGCTACTCAACTGGCTTTAGGTAATCCAGTCCTTTATTGGTATAAAAGTGCTTCGTTAATCGTTCTAACGCTCGAAGTGGAGTCGAAAGAGATGAGTTTTCAGTTTGCGCCGGAAGATGTGCAAGCTATCTGCCGTCCTGATGTCAATGGGGAGCTCATTCCACCATCTTGGAGCCAGGATAGCAAACCCACGTGTTTTCGCCGATGGGAACTTGGGTCCCCCTCGCAGCGAGGGCGCAACGAGTCGTTTGGCTGATGCAGAGCGTAGTGCACGCGCTGGGGTGTACGGTTTAACCATGTCCTGGATGTAGGAAGGGCCAGATCCATTCGCAGCACGGTAAGCAAGTACCAGTGTCTTGAAGTGGATTCTAGCAGTTACCGGAAGCCAGTGAAGGGAGCGGAGGAGCGGAGTGGTGTGGGAGAATTTAGGAAGGTTGAAAACCAGACGAGCCGCTGCATTCTGGATGAGCTGCAGAGGTCGGATGGCACATGCAGGTAGACCAGCCAGGAGGGAGTTGCAGTAGTCTAGGCGTGAGATGACGAGAGCCTGGACCAGAACCTGAGTCGCTTTCTGAGTCAGCTGGGGACGTATCTTCCTGATGTTGTAAAGCGTGTATCTGCAGCAGCGGGTTGTAGCAGCGATGTTTGCAGTGAAGGACAGGTTGTTATCTAGGGTCACACCCAGATTCCTTGCAGTCTGAGTCGGGGAAACAACTGAGGTGCCGATGTTGATTGTCAGGTCAAGAGTGGGACAATCTTTTCCCGGGAGGAAGAGCAGCTCAGTCTTGTCAAGGTTGAGTTTGAGGTGGTGAGCAGACATCCACTGAGAGATGTCAGCTAGACAAGCAGAGATGCGTGCGACGACCTGGGTCTCTGAGCGGGGAAAGGACAGAATTAATTGGGTGTCGTCAGCGTAGCAGTGGTAAGAAAAACCATGCAGGCTAATGACTGATCCGAGCGAGTTTGTGTACAAGGAGAAGAGGAGGGGACCAAGAACAGAGCCCTGAGGGACCCCCGTAGTTAATTGACAAGGGTCGGACTCAGACCCTCTCCAAGTCACCCTGTAGGTACGGTCTTTCAGGTATGAGGTGAGGAGGGAAAGTGCAGAGCCAGAAACTCCAAGTTTTTGGAGAGTGCGAAGGAGGATCTGATGATTCACCGTGTCGAATGCAGCAGACAGGTCCAACAGGATGATGACAGAGGAGAGGGATGCAGTTTTGGCAGTGTGCAGTTCCTCCGTGACAGCAATGAGAGCAGTTTCTGTGGAGTGACCTGCCTTGAAACCAGACTGGTGCGGATCCAGAAGGTTGTTTTGATGGAGATAACAGGAGAGTTGTTTAAAGACAGCGCGTTCAAGTGATTTAGACAGGAACGGGAGGAGAGAGACAGGCCTGTAGTTTATAACATCAGACGGGTTGAGAGTGGGTTTCTTTAGGAGAGGGTTTACTCTTGCCTCCTTGAGACTGTTTGGAAAGTGACCAGAAGTTAGAGAAGTGTTGATGAAATGGGTGAGAAACGGTAGAATATCAGGAGCGATAGTCTGAAGGAGGTTTGAAGGGATAGGGTCCAGAGGACAGGTGGTAGGGCGGGCAGAGGTAATGAGGGTAAGAACCTCACTTGGAGAGAGAGGGGAAAAGGAGGTTAGTGTGTTGGTGGAAGGAAGGTCTGGTGACCCAGCGGTGAGTAAAGGTGAGTCAGAAAAAGAAGAGCGAATATCATTAACCTTTTTTTTCAAAGTGGGTAACAAAGTCGCTTGACAGAAGTGAGGAGGGGGGGAGGAGCTTTTGGAGGGTCCAAGAGGGTGGAGAAGATGGAAAATAGTTTTTTAGGATTGGAATAGGAAGATTGGATCTTATCTTGAAAGAAAGTGCTTTTTGCCTGAGAGATCGAAGCAGAGAAAGAGGAGAGGAGAGCCTGATAGGTTAGGAGGTCGTCACGGTGTTTGGATTTCCACCATTTCCGCTCTGCTGCCCTAAGGACGGTTCTATTAGCACGCAGTGCATCATTTAGCCAGGGAGCCGGAGGGGACTGACGAGCCTGCCGAGATGTCAGAGGACAGAGCGAGTCCAGAGTGGATGAGAGAGTAGAGAGGAGAGTTTCTGCAGCAGAGTTTGGAGGCAGTAGTTGGAACGAATCAGAGGAAGGGAGGGCTGAGAGCACCGACGAGGCAAAGGTAGAGGGAGAGAGGGAGCGAAGGTTACGGCGGACAAGTGTAGGATGGGAAGAGATTACCTCTACTCACCGCTGGGTCACCAGACCCTCCTTCCACCAACACACTTACCTCCTTTTCCCCTCTCTCTCCAAGTGAGGTTATTACCCTCATTACCTCTGCCCGCCCTACCACCTGTCCTCTGGACCCCATCCCTTCAAACCTCCTTCAGACTATCGCTCCTGATATTCTACCGTTTCTCACCCATTTCATCAACACTTCTCTAACTTCTGGTCACTTTCCAAACAGTCTCAAGGAGGCAAGAGTAAACCCTCTCCTAAAGAAACCCACTCTCAACCCGTCTGATGTTATGAACTACAGGCCTGTCTCTCTCCTCCCGTTCCTGTCTAAATCACTTGAACGCGCTGTCTTTAAACAACTCTCCTGTTATCTCAATCAGAACAACCTTCTGGATCCGCACCAGTCTGGTTTCAAGGCAGGTCACTCCACAGAAACTGCTCTCATTGCTGTCACGGAGGAACTGCACACTGCTAAAGCAGCCTCCCTCTCCTCTGTCATCATCCTGTTGGACCTGTCTGCTGCATTCGACACGGTGAATCATCAGATCCTCCTTCGCACTCTCCAAAAACTTGGCGTTTCAGGCTCTGCACTTTCCCTCCTCACCTCATACCTGAAAGATCGTACCTACAGGGTGACTTGGAGAGGGTCTGAGTCCGACCCTTGTCAATTTACTACGGGGGTCCCTCAGGGCTCTGTTCTTGGTCCCCTCCTCTTCTCCCTGTACACAAACTCGCTCGGATCAGTCATTAGCCCGCATGGTTTTTCTTCCCACTGCTACGCTGACGACACCCAATTAATTCTGTCCTTTCCCTGCTCAGAGACCCAGGTCGTTGCACGCATCTCTGCTTGTCTAGCTGACATCTCTCAGTGGATGTCTGCTCACCACCTCAAGCTCAACCTTGACAAGACTGAGCTGCTCTTCCTCCCGGGAAAAGATTGTCCCACTCTTGACCTAACAATCAACATCGGCACCTCAGTTTTTTCCCCGACTCAGACTGCAAGGAATCTGGGTGTGACCCTAGATAACAACCTGTCCTTCACTGCAAACATCGCTGCTACAACCCGTTGCTGCAGATACACGCTTTACAACATCAGGAAGATACGTCTCCAGCTGACTCAGAAAGCGACTCAGGTTCTGGTCCAGGCTCTCGTCATCTCACGCCTAGACTACTGCAACTCCCTCCTGGCTGGTCTACCTGCATGTGCCATCCGACCTCTGCAGCTCACCCAGAATGCAGCGGCTCGTCTGGTTTTCAACCTTCCTAATGTTCCCACACCACTCCGCTCCTCCGCTCCCTTCACTGGCTTCCGGTAACTGCTAGAATCCACTTCAAGACACTGGTACTTGCTTACCATGCTGCGAATGGATCTGGCCCTTCCTACATCCAGGAATGGTTAAACCGTACACCCCAGCGCGTACACTACGCTCTGCATCAGCCAAACGACTCGCTGCGCCCTCGCTGCGAGGGGGACCCAAGTTCCCATCGGCGAAAACACGTGGGTTTGCTGTCCTGGCTCCAAGATGGTGGAATGAGCTCCCCATTGACATCAGGACGGCAGATAGCTTGCATATCTTCCGGCGCAAACTGAAAACTCATCTCTTTCGACTCCACTTCGAACGTTAGAACTATTAACGAAGCACTTTTATACTAATAAAGGACTGGCTCACCTAAAGCCAGTTGAGTAGCACTTGAAATGTTTGGCTCTATGAAACCTGATGTACTTTATGATTCTGTTTTCTTCAAGGTTGTGTCTTCCTGGTCGAATGTACTTATTGTAAGTCGCTTTGGATAAAAGCGTCAGCTAAATGCAATGTAATGTAATGTAACTGTTCCTATTGGACAGTAACTGTTCCTATTGGACTGTAACTGTTCCTATTTGACTGTCACTGTTCCTATTGGACTGTAACTGTTACTATTGGACTGTAACTGTTCCTATTGGACAGTAACTGTTCCTATTGGACAGTAACTGTTCCTATTGGACTGTAACTGTTCCTATTGGACTGTCACTGTTCCTATTGGACTGTCACTGTTCCTATTGGACTGTCACTGTTCCTATTGGACTGTCACTGTTCCTATTGGACTGTCACTGTTCCTATTGGACAGTAACTGTTCCTATTGGACTGTAACTGTTCCTATTGGACAGTCACTGTTCCTATTGGACTGTCACTGTTCCTATTGGACTGTCATGGTTCCTATTGGACTGCAACTGTTCCTATTGGACTGTCACTGTTCCTATTGGACTGTCACTGTTCCTATTGGACTGTCACTGTTCCTATTGGACAGTAACTGTTCCTATTGGACTGTCACTGTTCCTATTGGACTGTCATGGTTCCTATTGGACTGTAACTGTTCCTATTAGACTGTAACTGTTCCTATTGGACTGTAACTGTTCCTATTAGACTGTAACTGTTCCTATTGGACTGTCACTGTTCCTATTGGACTGTAACTGTTCCTATTGGACAGTAACTGTTCCTATTGGACAGTAACTGTTCCTATTGGACTGTAACTGTTCCTATTGGACTGTAACTGTTCTTATTGGATTGTAACTGTTCCTATTGGACAGTAACTGTTCCTATTGGACTGTAACTGTTCCTATTGGACAGTAACTGTTCCTATTGGACTGTAACTGTTACTATTGGACTGTAACTGTCCCTATTGGACTGTAACTGTTCCTATTGGACTGTCACTGTTCCTTGTTCCTATTGGACAGTAACTGTTCCTATTGGACTATAACTGTTCCTATTGGACTGTCACTGTTCCTATTGGACTGTAACGGTTCCTATTGGACTGTAACTGTTCCTATTGGACAGTAACTGTTCCTATTGGACTGTAACTGTTCCTATTGGACTGTTACTGTTCCTATTGGACTGTAACTGTTCCTATTGGACTGTAACTGTTCCTATTGGACTGTAATTGTTCCTATTGGACTGTCACTGTTCCTATTCGACAGTAACTGTTCCTATTGGACTGTAAATGTTCCTATTGGACAGTAACTGTTCCTATTGGACTGTCATTGTTCCTATTGGACTTTAACTGTTCCTATTGGACTGTAACTGTTCCTATTGGACTGTTACTGTTCCTATTGGACTGTCACTGTTCCTATTGGACTGTCACTATTCCTATTGGACTGTCACTGTTCCTATTGGACTGTCACTGTTCCTATTGGACAGTAACTGTTCCTATTGGACTGTCACTGTTCCTATTGGACTGTCACTGTTCCTATTGGACTGTCACTGTTCCTATTGGACTGTCATTGTTCCTATTGGACAGTAACTGTTCCTATTGGACTGTAACTGTTCCTATTGGACTGTCACTGTTCCTATTGGACTGTAACTGTCCCTATTGGACTGTCACTGTTCCTATTAGACTGTCATTGTTCCTATTGGACTATAACTGTTCCTATTGGACAGTAACTGTTCCTATTGGACTGTCACTGTTCCTATTGGACTGTCACTGTTCCTATTGGACAGTAACTGTTCCTATTGGACTGTCACTGTTCCTATTGGACTGTCATGGTTCCTATTGGACTGTAACTGTTCCTATTAGACTGTTATTGTTCCTATTGGACTATAACTGTTCCTATTGGACAGTAACTGTTCCTATTGGACAGTAACTGTTGCTATTGGACTGTCATTGTTCCTATTGGACTATAACTGTTCCTATTGGACTGTAACTGTTCCTATTGGACTATAACTGTTCCTATTGGACTGTAACTGTTCCTATTGGACAGTAACTGTTGCTATTGGACAGTAACTGTTACTATAGGACTGTAGTGTGCATTTGAGGTGGTGCAGGTGGAGGAGTATCACCTTGTCGCTGTTCTCCGGGCCCTCGATGGACACCTCCTCGATCTCCTCTCCGATGCTCAGCTCGCTCCTGGACAGATCTGAGCGATGGCTGCAACAGACAAACTGCATTAACTCTCTAGAACTCTTCTATATCCTCATTTAAAGAGTTCTGTGCCACCTTCAGGACACACTGTACACGTTAGCTGTGGTTCAGGTTTGAGGCTGTAGTGAACCCTGCAGCCTGTAAGGGGCGCTGTCACACATTCAGTGTGTTACTCATAGTGGGAATAAACTATACCTCCCCTCCAGGAGCCGGGAACACAGACAGGAAATTAGTATTTATTATTTAACCGCTCACAAACACAAAGATCTCAATTTATTCCAACGTTTGTAAAACTAATTATCAAAGAAGTCCTTTCGATGTTTGACTGAGAGATGTTTCAGATTCATAACGAGGACACAGAGAATAACGTAATGAATAAACCATCACAGGGTTGTTCAGGAAGGCAAAGCACAATGCAAACTAACACTGAAGTCTCACCTGTTGAAGTCGTCGTCATAGTCCTCGTCGCCCTCTGAGGATCGGAAACACAAAGAGTGAGCTGCAGGAACGATAGTTACGGTTGTAACTATGGTTCTATGAGTCCCGGATGACCGCCAGAGGCGGTGCTTTAGCACTGGATATGTCCATCACGCGCATGCACAGCTCGAGTACCAATAACAACAAAGTCACCTGTGACCCACGTGACACCGGCTATATCAGCCGGTGTCGTCAGAGGATCTGTTCCCAGAATCTTCTCGCGAGCACACAAGAATTCGGAGTGACAGGAAACTCTGGCGGTCATCCGGGACTCGTAGAACCGTAGTTACAGCCGTAACTATCGTTCTATTTCGTCCCTACTGACCGCCAGAGGCGGTGCTTTAGCACTGGATGACCTATACCAACCATGTCATGAAGAATCCAAGCACTTACTCACCTAGCTGGAAGCAGCAGAGCTTGGCAATAGGACCACACCCAGAGGGTGGGGAGTGGCGACATTGACCCGGTAGAACCTGGAGAATGTGCCAGAAGACACCCACGACGCCGCGGCGCAGATGGTCTCCAGGGGCACCCCTCTTAGGGCAGCCCACGATGTTGAGATGCTTCTTGTAGAGTGGCATCTCACCCCTGATGGCAGGGGGCGGCCACTGGCCCCATAGGCATGTGTGATGGTATCAACCACCCAGTGGGACAGCCGCTGTTTAGAGAGAGCACGACCCTTCCTAGTGCCGCCATGGCAAACGAAGAGCTGCTCTGACTGCCGTATACAGGCCGTATCATCGATATACGCCCTTAAGGCACGCACAGGGCACAGCAACTCAGGCGTGCTGCTCTCCTGTGGAATGTTAAAGCGTGCCAGCTGGATAGGCCGATTGGAGTGGGCTAGTGGAAGCACCTTGGGCAGGAACGCCACATTCGGCCAGAGGGCCTGGTTTTATTTATCCTAATAATTACAAAAGGTGTGCCTTATTATAAATATTTGTTTACATAAATTGTGATCAAAACGTTTGAGACCCACTGAGACAACTTAGACTAAAGTGAACTATCTAAACACTCAAGGGTCCTTTACCTGACTGAGCCTCTCAGTCTGACAGGACAGAACTCTCCCTCCACATTATTGTAGAAACAGCTTCTTATATCCGTTAGCGCAGCAGAAGCTAACAACATTCCCCGCCGGTACCGGTGCACCCCCTCTCTCCATCTATCTATCTATTTCTCTCTCTCACTCAGGCTGTGAGCTGCGGGCGCCTGATAAGCCAACATCCCCCACTTTCATCACCCATCGTACAGGGCAAATGGAAAATGTAACCGGGGTGAAAAGGGTGTTATCTTTACTTAATTATGAATGTTGTTACATCAAGGCTGAAAATTCGTTTTTTTTGTATTATATTTGTATTTCATCTTGTGGAAGTGCAGATCCGCTGCCCTCCACCAGGGGGTGCTGCAGCACCCCCAGCACCCCTACTTCCCACGGCCCTGCGGGGGAGTGCCCAAGGCAAGAGGCTCTGTGAAACACGGAGGAGCTGTGCGGACCTGGTGCCCCCCTGGTGGTTGAGGCAGCCGTTAGTCTGCCTAAGAGCCGGAGGAACTGGATGTAAGGCACCCTCTTGCCCAGTCTGAAGATGGGAAGATGGTGGGAAATGTCGTCCACACGACGAGGTGTCAGGTAGGCACTTATGGCGACCGAATCTAGGACCATCCCCAGGTAAGTGACCTGTTGGGAAGGGTCCAGGCAACTCTTCCGGTGTTCACTGTTAGGCCCAACCGGGATACGTGGGATAAGAAGCGCGCCGTATCCTGGGCCACTTGGGGCCGGGACGGCGCGCAAACCCCAGTC